>NC_092785.1:40690038-40755038 GCF_047496795.1 Chiloscyllium punctatum
TCTTCCCCCCCCCTCTCTCTCCCCCCCTCTCTCCCCCCCTCCTGCTCCCCCCTCTCTCTCCTCTCGTCCTCTCTCCCCTCTCTCTCCCCCTCTCTCTCTCCCCCCCCTCCTCCCCTCTCTCCCCCTCTCCCGCCTCCCCTCCTCCCCTCTCTCTCCCCCTGCCCTCTCTCCCCTCTCTCTCCTCTCCCCCCTCTCTCTCCCCCCTCTCTCTCCCCTCCTCTCTCTCTCTTCCCCCCTCTCTCTCTCCCCCGCCTCTCTCTCCCCTCCTCTCTCTCCCTCCACTCTCTCTCCCCCTCTCTCTCTCCCCCCTCTCTCTCTCTCCCCCTCTCTCTCTCTCCCCCCCTCTCTCTCTCTTCCCCCCTCTCTCTCCCCCCCTCTCTCCCCCTCTCTCTCTCCCCCTCTCTCCTCCCCCCTCTCTCTCTCTCCCCCCTCTCTCTCTCCCCCCTCTCCCGCTCTCTCTCTCCCCCTCTCTCTCTCCCCCCCTCTCCCCGCTCTCTCTCTCCCCCCCCTCTCTCTCTCCCCCCCTCTCCCGCTCTCTCTCTCCCCCCGCTCTCTCTCTCCCCCCGCTCTCTCTCCTCCCCCCGCTCCCTTCCCCGCGTCCCTCTGTCTCTGACCTGTGCCACCATTGAACCGAGTCTGATGGTAACTTTGAATCTGTTTCCATGCCCAGCCCCAATGAACTGGACCTCGACAAGAATCTGCTGATCTCTGTCAGAAAAACATATTGAAGGACTCTGTTCCCCGCGCCCCCCCCGACCCCCCCCAACCCCCATCTCAGTGATGGTCTGAGTGGAGGGAAAGAAATTTCCCCTCCCTCGTGTTTGTAACAGAGCGAGCCGTGATTTTAACCAGCAACCCCCTTGTTCTGGCCTCTCCTCCAAGATGGGCTCTCTCTCCCTCCGCCATGTCCAGGCTATCCCACAATCCTCAGGATCTTCCATGCGAACCGAAAGGGCGTGCGGATACCATCGAACAGAATTCGCCGAAAAACTCAGCAGGTCCGGCCGCATCGGCGGAGAAAGTCCGAGGGAACATCAGAGTTCCAGTTCCAAGGAAGGCTCGTTCAAGATGGAGTTTAACTTGAATAAGTGTTGCATTTTGGTCAAACAGACACCCGCGGGGTTCAGGGACACCATCCTGTGAAGTTTGTGTCACATGTAGACGGGGCGGGGGGGTGAAGAAGGCGTTTCGCATGCTTGCCTTCACTGCTCAGTCCTTGGAGTACAGGAGTTGGGGACACCATGTTGGGGTTGTACAGGACATTGGTGAGGTCTCGTCTGGGAACTGTGCCCAGTTCCGGGCGCCCTGTTACAGGAAGGAGATTATTAACCCGGAGAGGGTTCAGAAGGGATTTAACGGGAGGTTGCCGGGTATGGGGGAGGCTTTCAGTTATAGAGAAAGGCTGGATACGCTGGGAGTTTTGTCACTGGATCATAAGAGGATGGGAGGTGACTTTATCGAAGTTGATAAAATAATGAGGTGTATAGATAGGTTTTAATTGAGAATTAGAATCCCTACAGAGAGGAAACTCCGAAGAGTATCCTATCAAGGCCTCTACCCCTACCCTAATGTACCAAGCCTACACATCTCTGAACACTATGGGGAATTTAGTATGGCCAATCCACCCTAACCTACACATCTCTGAACACTATGGGTAATTTAGCATGGCCAATCCACCCTAACCTACACATCCCTGAACACTATGGGTAATTTAGCATGGCCAATCCACCCTAACCTACACATCCCTGAGCACTATGGAGTAATTTAGCATGGCCAATCCACCCTAACCTACACATCCCTGAACACTATGGGGTAATTTAGCATGGCCAATCCACCTCACATGCAGATCCCTGAGCACTATGGGTAATTTAGCATGGCCAATCCACCTCACATGCAGATCCCTGAGCACTATGGGGTAATTTATCATGGCCAATCCACATTAACCTACACATCCCTGAGCACTATGGGTAATTTAGCATGGCCAATCCACCCTAACCTACACATCCCTGAGCACTATGGGTAATTTAGCATGGCCAATCCACCCTAACCGACATATCCCTGAGAACTATGGGGTAATTTAGCACGGCCAATCCACCCTAACCTACACATCCCTGAACACTATGGGGTAATTTAGCATGGCCAAGCCACCCTAACCTGCTCATCCCTGACACTATGGGTAATTTAGCATGGCCAATCCACCCTAACCTGCACATCCCTGAGCACTATGGGTAATTTAGCATGGCCAATCCACCCTAACCTACACATCCCTGAACACTATGGGTAATTTAGCATGGCTAATCCACCCTAACCTACACATCCCTGAACACTATGGGTAATTTAGCATGGTCAATCCACCCTAACCTACACATCCCTGAACACTATGGGTAATTTAGCATGGCTAATCCACCCTAACCTACACATCCCTGAGCACTATGGGTAATTTAGCACGGCCAATTCACCTGTAAACCCTGACCATTACACACACCCCCTTAATTCCTGACCATTACACACACTCCCTTAATTCCTGACCATTAGACACACTCCCTTAATTCCTGACCATTACACACACTCCTTTAATTCCTGACCATTACAGACTGTCCCTTAATTCCTGACCATTAGACACACTCCCTTAATTCCTGACCATTACACACACTCCCTTATTTCCTGGTCATTACACGCACTCCCTTAATTCCTGGTCATTACATGCACTTCCTTAATCCCTGACCATTACACACACTCCCTTAATACCTTGTCATTACACACACTCCCTTAATTACTGATCATTACACAAGCTCCCTCAATTCTTGAACATTACACACGATCCCTTAATTCCTGATCATTACACACACTCCCTTAATTCCTTAACATGACAGCCTGTCCCTTAATACTTGACCATTACACACACGCCCTTAATTCCTGACCATTACACACGCTCCCATAATTCCTGATTATTACACACACTCCCTTAATTCCTGACCATTAGACACACTCCCTTAATTCCTGATCATTACAAACAGTCCCTTAATTCCTGGTCATTACACACACTCCCTTAATTCCTGACAATTACTAACTTTCCCTTAATTCCTGTCCATTACACACACTCCCTTAATTCCTGACCATTACACACACTCCCTTAATTCCTGACCATTACACACACTCCCTTAATTCCTGTCCATTACACACACTCCCTTAATTTCTGATCATTACACACACTCCCTTAATTCCTGTCCATTACACACACTCCCTTAATTCCTGACCATTACACACACTCCCTTAATTTCTGATCATTACACACACTCCCTTAATTCCTGACCATTACACACACTCCCTTAATTCCTGATCATGACACACGCTCCATCAATTCCTGAACATTACAAGCACTGCCTTAATTCCTGACCATTACACACAGTCCCTTAATTCCTTATCATTACACACACTCCCTTAATTCCTGATCATGACAGACTGTCCCTTAATTCCTGACCATTACACACTCTCCATAAATTCCTGACAATTAAACACACTCCCTTAATTCATGACCATTAGACACACTCCCTTAATTCCTGTACATTACACACGATCCCTGAATTCCTGATCATTACACACACTCCCTTAATTCCTTAACATTACAGACTGTCCCTTAATTCCTGACCATTACACACGCTCCCTTAATTCCTGACCATTACACACACTCCCTTAATTCCAGATCATGACACACGCTCCATAAATTCCTGAACATTACAAGCACTGCCTTAATTCCTGACCATTACACACACTCCCTTAATTCCTTATCATTACACACACTCCCTTAATTCCTGATCATGACAGACTGTCCCTTAATTCCTGTCCATTACACACACTCCCTTAATCCCTGACCATTAGACACACTCCCTTAATCCCTGACCATTACACACACTCCCTTAATCCCTGACCATTAGACACACTCCCTTAATTCCTGACCATTACACACACCCCCTTAATCCCTGACCATTACAGACTGTCCCTTAATTCCTGACCATAAGACACACTACCTTAATTCCTGACAATTACACACACTCCTTTAATTCCTAGTCATTACACACACTCCCTTGATTCCTGATCATGATAGACTGTCCCTTAATTCCTGTCCATTACACATGCTCCCTTAATTCCTGATCATGATAGACTGTCCCTTAATTCCTGACCATTACACACACTCCCTTAATTACTGACCATTATACACACTCCCTTAATTCCTGACCATTACACACACTCCCTTAATTCCTGATCAATTCAGTCTCCCGAAATTCCTGATCAATACACACACTCCCATAATGACTGATCACTACACATGCTCCCGTAATGCCTGACCATTACACACACTCCCTTAATTCCTGACCATTACACACACTCCCTTAATTCCTGACCATTAGACACACTCCCTTAATTCCTGACCATTAGACACACTCCCTTAATTCCTGATCATTACACACATTCCCTGAATTCCTGATCATTACACACATTCCCTGAATTCCTGACCATTTCACAATCACTTATATCTTGATCATTAAACACAATCCCTTAATTCCTGTTCAATAACTACTGTCCCGAAATTCCTGATTATTACACACACTCCCTTAATTCCTGATCATTAGACTGACCCGTAATTCCTTATCATTACACACACTCCCTTAATCCTGATCATTACAGACTGTCCGTTAATTCCTGACCATTGCACACATTCCCTTAATTCCTGATCATTACACACACTCCCTTAATTCCTGACCATTACACACACTCCCTTAATTCCTGACCATTAGACACACTCCCTTAATTCCTCATCATAACACACACTCCCTTAATTCCTGACCATTACACACACTCCCTTAATTCCTGATCATTACACACACTCCCTTAATTCCTGACCATTACACACACTCCCTTAATTCCTGACCATTACACACACTCCCTTATTTCCTCATCATAACACACACTCCCTTAATTCCTGACCATTACACACGCTCCCTTAATTCTGATAATTACACTCACTCCCTTCGATCCTGACCATTACATACACTCCCTTAATTCCTGACCATTACACACACTCCCTTAATTCCTGACCATTACACACACTCCCTTAATTCCTGATCATTACATACACTCCCTTAATTCCTGACCATTACACACACTCCCTTAATTCCTCATCATAACACACACTCCCTTAATTCCTGATCATTACATACACTCCCGTAATCCCTGACCATTACACACACTCCCTTAATTCCTGATCATTACATACACTCCCGTAATCCCTGACCATTACACACACTCCCTTAATTCCTGATCATTACATACACTCCCGTAATCCCTGACCATTACACACACTCCCTTAATTCCTGATCATTACACACAATCCCTTAATTCCTGATCATCACAAACAGTCCCTTAATTCCTGGTCATTACACACAGTCCCTTAATACCTGACAATTACACACACTCCCTTAATTCCTGATCATGATAGACTGTCCCTCAATTCCTGACCATTACACACACTCCCTTATTTCCTGGTCATTACACGCACTCCCTTAATTCCTGGTCATTACATGCACTTCCTTAATCCCTGACCATTACACACACTCCCTTAATACCTTGTCATTACACACACTCCCTTAATTACTGATCATTACACAAGCTCCCTCAATTCTTGAACATTACACACGATCCCTTAATTCCTGATCATTACACACACTCCCTTAATTCCTTAACATGACAGCCTGTCCCTTAATACTTGACCATTACACACACGCCCTTAATTCCTGACCATTACACACGCTCCCATAATTCCTGATTATTACACACACTCCCTTAATTCTTGACCATTAGACACACTCCCTCAATTCCTGACCATTAGACACACTCCCTTAATTCCTGATCATTACAAACAGTCCCTTAATTCCTGGTCATTACACACACTCCCTTAATTCCTGACAATTACTAACTTTCCCTTAATTCCTGATCATTACACACACTCCCTTAATTCCTGACCATTACACACACTCCCTTAATTTCTGATCATTACACACACTCCCTTAATTCCTGACCATTACACACACTCCCTTAATTCCTGATCATGACACACGCTCCATCAATTCCTGAACATTACAAGCACTGCCTTAATTCCTGACCATTACACACAGTCCCTTAATTCCTTATCATTACACACACTCCCTTAATTCCTGATCATGACAGACTGTCCCTTAATTCCTGACCATTACACACTCTCCATAAATTCCTGACAATTAAACACACTCCCTTAATTCATGACCATTAGACACACTCCCTTAATTCCTGTACATTACACACGATCCCTGAATTCCTGATCATTACACACACTCCCTTAATTCCTTAACATGACAGACTGTCCCTTAATTCCTGACCATTACACACGCTCCCTTAATTCCTGACAATTACACACACTCCCTTAATTCCAGATCATGACACACGCTCCATAAATTCCTGAACATGACAAACACTTCTTTAATACCTGATCATTATACTCACTTCCTTAATTCCTGATCATTACAGACTGTCCCTTAATTCCTGGTCATTACACACAATCCCTTAATTCCTGAACATTACACGCATTCCCTTGATTCCTGATCATGACAGACTGTCCCTTAATTCCTGACCATTACACACAATCCGTAAATTCCTGACCATTACACACACTCCATTAATTCCGGATTATTACACACACTCCCTTAATTCCTGATCATGATAGACTGTCCCTTAATTCCTGACCATGACACACACTCCCTTAATTCCTGATCATTACACACACTCCCTTAATTCCTGAACATTTCACACGCTCCCTTAATTCTTGATCATTACACACATTACCTCAATTCCTGGCAATTACACACACAGCCTTAAATCCGGATGATTACACATGCTCCATAAATTTCTGAACATTGCACACACTCCTTTAATACATGATCACGATACACACTCCCTTAATTCCTGATCATTACAAACTGTCCCTTAATTCCTGACCATTACACACACTCCCTTAATTCCTGACCATTATACACACTCCCTTAATTCCTGATCATTACACACGCTCCACAAATTGCTGAACATTACACACACTCCTTTAATACCTGGTCATGACACACACTCCCTTATTTCCTGATCATGACAGACCGTCCCTTTATTCCCTGTCCATTACACACACTCCCTTATTTCCTGACCATTACACACACTCCCTTAATTCCTACCCATTACACACACTCCCTTAATTTCTCATCATAACATACTGTCCCTTAATTCCTGACCATTAGACACACTCCCTTAATTCCTTATCATTAAATACTGTCACTTAATTCCTGAACATTACACACACTCCCTTAATTCCTGATCATTACAGACTGTCCCTTAATTCCTGACCATTACACACGCTCCCTTAATTCCTGTCCATTACACACACTCCCTTAATTCCTGACCATTACACACACTCCCTTAATTCCTGACCATTAGACACACTCCCTTAATTTCTGATCATTACACACACTCCCTTAATTCCTGTCCATTACACACTCTCCCATAATTCCTGACAATTACACACACTCCCTTAATTCCTGACAATTACACACACTCCCTTAATTCCTGACCATGACAGACTGTCCCTTAATCCCTGATCATGATACATATTCCCTTAGGTCTTGGCCACTGTACAAATTCCTGGAATTCCTGATCGTTACATTCATTCCCCTACTGCCTTCTCATTACTCATGTTCCCTTAATCCCTGTCTTTGCACACATTCCCTTAATTACACATCATTACTTAATTACAATCATTACACATCATCACTGACCTCGTAATACCCATTAATTCCTGATCATGACACGCATTCCCTTAATTTCTGACTATTACACATTCATGTTTAATTTCTCATCATCACCCACACCCTGTTATACCTTGTCTGTCACGTTCCCATTAATTCCTGATTGTTCCATGTTCTCCATTGATTCCTGGTCATTACGCAGAGCCCCTTAATTCCTGATGATTCCACAAAATTCCTGTTTGTCTGACTCCCTGACGACTCACATCGCCCCTTTAAAATCCTCCCTTCATTGCTCATATTCCCTTCGCCACTCGTTATTTGCACACGCTCCCTTAACTCACGCAAGACCCTCTCTCCCACACACACGCTCTCTCTCTCTCTCTCTCATATGCTCGCACACATACACACACACACGCAAACTCCCACAGACTTCTACCTCATTGCACACACACACAGACGCGCACACTCTCTCACAAACACTCACACTCCAACACACACACACCCACATTCACTCGATCTCCCCTTACACACACACTCACACATCTATAAGTTTGTGGGGTGAATTTGTGCTCAAATAGCTCAAAAACTGCACAAATCCATGTACGTTTCTGTAGAAATCCCACTACAGAAATAGAATCAGTTTGACCGATCCTTGGGACACGGACAGACATTAACTTCATGGTCCAATCTGAGCTGAGATGGCACATATTGTTAAAAGCTGTCTTGGAAGTGTATCTCTCAAACTGTTTGGGAGTTTCCGAAGGAAGTGAGACTTCCAGGATCATTCTCAAAGACTTCAGCTAAATGTGTTTCATGTTACACTCTGTGACCCTGCAATCTTGTTGATATAAATTCTGTTTCTTGTGATCCTGCTGCAAAATCCCCGGATGAAGGAGCAGCGCTCCGAAAGCGAGTGCTTCCATTTTAAACCTGTTGGACTATAACCTGGTGCTGTGTGGTTTTTAACTTAGTCCACCCCACAGTACAACACCGGGATCTCCAAATCATTCCTCAATCCAGGTGCCTGATCCTTCAGGCCTCATTCTCTACACACAGATCTTTACACACGTTCCCTTAACACATCGATCTTTACACACGTTCCCATGACCTTTTACTGTTTACACACGCTCCCTTAACACATTGATCTTTACACACGTTCCCATGACCTTTTACTGTTTACACACTTTCCCTTAACAGGTCGATCTTGACACACGTTCCCATGACCTTTCACTGTTTAAACACGTTCCCTTAACACATCGATCTTTACACACGTTCCCATGACCTTTTACTGTTTACACACTTTCCCTTAACAGGTCGATCTTGACACACGTTCCCATGACCTTTCACTGTTTACACACGTTCCCTTAACACATCGATCTTTACACACGTTCCCATGACCTTTTACTGTTTACACACGTTCCCTTAACACATCGATCTTTACACACGTTCCCTTAACACATCGATCTTTACACACGTTCCCATGACCTTTCACTGTTTACACACGTTCCCTTAACACATCGATCTTTACACACGTTCCCTTAACACATCGATCTTTACACACGTTCCCATGACCTTTCACTGTTTACACACGTTCCCTTAACACATCGATCTTTACACACGTTCCCATGACCTTTTACTGTTTACACACGTTCCCTTAACACATCGATCTTTACACACGTTCCCTTAACACATCGATCTTTACACACGTTCCCATGACCTTTCACTGTTTACACACGTTCCCTTCACACATCGATCTTTACACACGTTCCCATGACCTTTTACTGTTTACACACGTTCCCTTAACACATCGATGTTTACACACGTTCCCATGACCTTTTACTGTTTACACACGTTCCCTTAACACATCGATCTTTACACACGTTCCCATGACCTTTTACTGTTTACACACGTTCCCTTAACACATCGATCTTTACACACGTTCCCATGACCTTTTACTGTTTACACACGTTCCCGTAACACATCGATCTTTACACACGTTCCCTTAACACATCGATCTTTACACATGTTTCCGTGACCTTTCACTGTTTACACACTTTCCGTTAACACATCGATGATTACACACGTACCCTTAACACATCGATCTTTACACACGTTCCCTTAACACATCGATGTTTACACACGTTCCCTTGACCTTTTACTGTTTACACACGTTCCCTTAACACATCGATCTTTACACACGTTCCCTTAACACATCGATCTTTACACACGTTCCCGTGACCTTTTACTGTTTACACACGTTCCCTTAACACATCGATCTTGACACACGTTCCCGTGACCTTTCACTGTTTACACACGTTCCCTTAACACATCGATCTTTACACACGTTCCCTTAACACATCGATCTTTACACATGTTTCCGTGACCTTTCACTGTTTACACACTTTCCGTTAACACATCGATGATTACACACGTACCCTTAACACATCGATCTTTACACACGTTCCCTTAACACATCGATGTTTACACACGTTCCCTTGACCTTTTACTGTTTACACACGTTCCCTTAACACATCGATCTTTACACACGTTCCCTTAACACATCGATCTTTACACACGTTCCCGTGACCTTTTACTGTTTACACACGTTCCCTTAACACATCGATCTTTACACACGTTCCCGTGACCTTTCACTGTTTACACACGTTCCCTTAACACATCGATCTTTACACACGTTCCCTTAACACATCGATCTTTACACATGTTTCCGTGACCTTTCACTGTTTACACACTTTCCGTTAACACATCGATGATTACACACGTACCCTTAACACATCGATCTTTACACACGTTCCCTTAACACATCGATCTTTACACACGTTCCCTTGACCTTTTACTGTTTACACACGTTCCCTTAACACATCGATCTTTACACACGTTCCCTTAACACATCGATCTTTACACACGTTCCCGTGACCTTTTACTGTTTACACACGTTCCCTTAACACATCGATCTTTACACACGCTCCCTTAACACATCGATCTTTATACATGTTCCCGTGTCCTTTCACTGTTTACACACGTTCCCTTAACACATCGATCTTTACACACGTTCCCATGACCTTTCACTGTTTACACACGTTCACTTAACACATCGATCTTTACACACGTTCCCTTAACACATCGATCTTTACACACGTTCCCGTGTCCTTTCACTGTTTACACACGTTCCCTTAACACATCGATCTTTACACACGTTCCCTTAACACATCGATCTTTACACACGTTCCCATGACCTTTTACTGTTTACACACGTTCCCTTAACACATCGATCTTTACACACGTTCCCATGACCTTTTACTGTTTACACACGTTCCCTTAACACATCGATCTTTACACACGTTCCCATGACCTTTTACTGTTTACACACGTTCCCTTAACACATCGATCGTTACACACGTTACCATGTCCTTTCACTGTTTACACACGCTCCCTTCACACATCGATCTTTACACACGTTCCCTTAACACATCGATCTTTACACACGTTCCCTTAACACATTGATCATTACACACTTTCCCTTAACACATCGATCTTTACACACGTTCCCTTAACACATCGATCTTGACACACGTTCCCGTGACCTTTTACTGTTTACACACGTTCCCTTAACACATCGATCTTTACACACGCTCCCTTAACACATCGATCTTTATACATGTTCCCGTGTCCTTTCCATGTTTACACACGTTCCCTTAACACATCGATCTTTACACACGTTCCCATGACCTTTCACTGTTTACACACGTTCCCTTAACACATCGATCTTTACACACGTTCCCTTAACACATCGATTTTTACACACGTTCCCGTGTCCTTTCACTGTTTACACACGTTCCCTTAACACATCGATCTTTACACACGTTCCCATGACCTTTTACTGTTTACACACGTTCCCTTAACACAACGATCTTTACACACGTTCCCATGACCTTTTACTGTTTACACACGTTCCCTTAACACATCGATCTTTACACACGTTCCCATGACCTTTCACTGTTTACACACGTTCCCTTAACACATCGATCTTTACACGCGTTCCCTTAACACATCGATCTTTACACACGTTCCCGTGTCCTTTCACTGTTTACACACGTTCCCTTAACACATCGATCTTTACACACGTTCCCATGACCTTTTACTGTTTACACACGTTCCCTTCACACATCGATCTTTACACACGTTCCCATGACCTTTTACTGTTTACACACGTTCGCTTAACACATCGATCTTTACACACGTTCCCATGACCTTTTACTGTTTACACACGTTCCCTTAACACATCGATCTTTACACACGTTCCCATGTCCTTTCACTGTTTACACACGCTCCCTTAATACATCGATCTTTACACACGTTCCCTTAACACATCGATCTTTACACACGTTCCCTTAACACATTGATCATTACACATTTTCCCTTAACACATTGATCTTTACACACGTTCCCTTAACACATCGATCTTTACACACGTTCCCGTGACCTTTTACTGTTTACACACTTTCCCTTAACACATCGATCTTTACACACGTTCCCTAAACACATCGATCTTTACACACGTTCCCATGACCTTTCACTGTTTACACACGCTCCCTTAACACATCGGTCTTTACACACGTTCCCATGACCTTTCACTGTTTACACACGTTCCCTTAACACATCGATCTTTACACACGTTCCCTTAACACATCGATCTTTACACACGTTCCCGTGACCTTTCACTGTTTACACACGTTCCCTTAACACATCGATCTTTACACACGTTCCCGTGACCTTTCACTGTTTACACACGTTCCCTTAACACATTGACCTTTACACACGTTCCCATGACCTTTTACTGTTTACACACGCTCCATTAACACATCGATGTTTACACACGTTCCCTTAACACATCGATCTTTACACACGTTCCCATGACCTTTCACTGTTTACACACGTTCCCTTAACACATCGATCTTTACACACGTTCCCTTAACACATCGATCTTTACACACGTTCCCGTGACCTTTTACTGTTTACACACGCTCCTTTAACACATCGATCTTTACACACGTTCCCTTAACACATCGATCTTTACACACGTTCCCATGTCCTTTCACTGTTTACACACGTTCCCTTAACACATCGATCTTTACACACGTTCCCATGACCTTTCACTGTTTACACACGTTCCCTTAACACATCGATGTTTACACACGTTCCCATGACCTTTCACCGTTTACACACGTTCCCTTAACACATCGATCTTTACACACGTTCCCATGACCTTTCACTGTTTGCACACGCTCCCTTAACACATCAATCTTTACACACGTTCCCAAGACCTTTCACTGTTTACACACGTTCCCTTAACACATCGATCTTTACACACTTTCCCATGACCTTTCACTGTTTACACACGCTCCCTTAACACATCGATCTTTACACACATTCCCTTAACACATCGATCTTGACACACGTTCCCTTAACACATCGATCTTGACACACTTTCCCGTGACCTTTCACTGTTTGCACACGTTCCCTTAACACATCGATCTTTACACACGCTCCCTTAACACATCGATCTTTACACATGTTCCCGTGTCCTTTCACTGTTTACACACGTTCCCTTAACACATCGATCTTTACACATGTTCCCGTGTCCTTTCACTGTTTACACACGTTCCCTTAACACATCGATCTTTACACACGTTCCCGTGACATTTCACTGTTTACACACGTTCCCTTAACACATCGATCTTTACACACGTTCCCATGACCTTTTACTGTTTACACACGTTCCCTTAACACATCGATCTTTACACACGTTCCCTTAACACATCGATCTTTACACACGTTCCCATGTCCTTTTACTGTTTACACACGCTCCCTTAACACATCGATCTTTACACACGTTCCCTTAACACATCGATCTTTACACATGTTCCCATGTCCTTTCACTGTTTACACACGCTCCCTTAACACATCGATCTTTACACACGTTCCCTTAACACATCGATCTTTACACACGCTCCCATGACCTTTCACTGTATACACACGTTCCCTTAACACATCGATCTTTACACACGTTCCCTTAACACATTGATCATTACACACTTTCCCTTAACACATTGATCTTTACACACGTTCCCTTAACACATTGATGTTTACACACGTTCCCGTGACCTTTTACTGTTTACACACGTTCCCTTAACATATCGCTCTTTAGACATGTTCCCGTGACCTTTCACTGTTTACACACGTTCCCTTAACACATCGATCTTTACACACGTTCCCATGTCCTTTCACTGTTTAAGCACGTTCCCTTAACACATCGATCTTTACTCAAGTTCCCGTGTCCTTTCACTGTTTACACACGCTCCCTTAACACATCGATCTTTACACAAGTTCCCGTGTCCTTTCACTGTTTACACACGTTCCCTTAACACATCGATCCTTACACACGTTCCCTTAACACATCGATCTTTACACAAGTTCCCGTGTCCTTTCACTGTTTACACACGCTCCCTTAACACATCGATCTTTACACAAGTTCCCGTATCCTTTCACTGTTTACGCACGTTCCCTTAACACATCGATCTTTACACGCGTTCCCTTAAGACATCGATCTTTACAAACGTTCCCGTGTCCTTTCACTGTTTACACACGTTCCCTTAACACATCGATCTTTACACACGTTCCCATGACCTTTTACTGTTTACACACGTTCCCTTAACACATCGATCTTTACACACGTTCCCTTAACACATCGATCTTTACACACGTTCCCATGTCCTTTCACTGTTTACACACGTTCCCTTAACACATCGATCTTTACACACGTTCCCATGACCTTTTACTGTTTACAAACGTTCGCTTAACACATCGATCTTTACACACGTTCCCTTAACACATCGATCTTTACACACGTTCCCATGACCTTTTACTGTTTACAAACGTTCCCTTAACACATCGCTCTTTACACACGTTCCCATGACCTTTTTCTGTTTACACATGATCCCTTAACACATCGATCTTTACACACGTTCCCTTAACACATCGATCTTTACACACGTTCCCGTGACCTTTTACTGTTTACACACGTTCCCTTAACACATCGATCTTTACACAAGTTCCCGTGTCCTTTCACTGTTTACACACGCTCCCTTAACACATCGATCTTTACACAAGTTCCCGTATCCTTTCACTGTTTACGCACGTTCCCTTAAGACATCGATCTTTACAAACGTTCCCGTGTCCTTTCACTGTTTACACACGTTCCCTTAACACATCGATCTTTACACACGTTCCCATGACCTTTTACTGTTTACACACGTTCCCTTAACACATCGATCTTTACACACGTTCCCTTAACACACGTTCCCTTCACACATCGATCTTTACACACGTTCCCTTAACACATCGATCTTTACACACGTTCCCAGGTCCTTTCACTGTTTACACACGTTCCCTTAACACATCGATCTTTACACACGTTCCCATGACCTTTTACTGTTTACAAACGTTCCCTTAACACATCGATCTTTACACACGTTCCCTTAACACATCGATCTTTACACACGTTCCCATGACCTTTTACTGTTTACAAACGTTCCCTTAACACATCGCTCTTTACACACGTTCCCATGACCTTTTTCTGTTTACACATGATCCCTTAACACATCGATCTTTACACACGTTCCCTTAACACATCGATCTTTACACACGTTCCCGTGACCTTTTACTGTTTACAAACGTTCCCTTAAAACATTGATCTTTACACACGTTCCCATGACCTTTCACTGTTTACACACGTTCCCTTAACACATCGATGTTTACACACGTTCCCTTAACACATCGGTCTTTACACACGTTCCCTTAACACATCGATGTTTACACACGTTCCCTTAACACATCGATCTTTACACACGTTCCCATGACCTTTTACTGTTTACACACGTTCCCTTAACACATCGATCTTTACACACGTTCCCATGACCTTTTACTGTTTACACACGTTCCCTTAACACATCAATCTTTACACACGTTCCCGTGTCCTTTCACTGTTTACACACGTTCCCTTAACACATCGATCTTTACACACGTCCCCGTGACCATTTACTGTTTACACACGTTCCCTTAACACATCGTTCTTTACACATGTTCCCGTGTCCTTTCACTGTTTACACACGTTCCCTTAACACATCGATCTTTACACACGTTCCCTTAACACTTCGATCTTTGCACACGTTCCCGTGACCTTTTACTGTTTACAAACGTTCCCTTAACACATTGATCTTTACACATTCCCATGACCTTTCACTGTTTACACACGTTCCCTTAACACAACGGTCTTTACACACGTTCCCTTAACACATCGATGTTTACACACGTTCCCTTAACACATCGATCTTTACACATGTTCCCGTGTCCTTTCACTGTTTACACACGTTCCCTTAACACATCGATCTTTACACACGTTCCCTTAACACATCGATGTTTACACACGTTCCCATGACCTTTCACTGTTTACACACGTTCCCTTAGCACATCGATCTTTACACACGTTCCCATGACCTTTCACTGTTTACACTCGCTCAATTAACACATCGATCTTTACACACGTTCCCTTAACACATCAATGTTTACACACGTTCCCGTGTCCTTTCACTGTTTACACACGTTCCCTTAACACATCGATCTTTACACACGTTCCCTTAACACATCGATCTTTACACACGTTCCCATGACCTTTTACTGTTTACACACGTTCCCTTTACACATCGATCTTTACACATGTTCCCATGACCTTTTACTGTTTACACACGTTCCCTTAACACATCGGTCTCTACACATGTTCCCGTGTCCTTTCAATGTTTACACACGTTCCCTTAACACATCGATCTTTACACACGTTCCCATAACCTTTCACTGTTTACACATGTTCCCTTAACACATCGATCTTTACACACGTTCCCATGACCTTTTACTGTTTACACACGTTCCCTTAACACATCGATCTTTACACACGTTCCCATGACCTTTTACTGTTTACACACGTTCCCTTAACACATCGGTCTTTACACACGTTCCCGTGTCCTTTCACTGTTTACACACGTTCCCTTAACACATCGATCTTTACACACGTTCCCTTAACACATCGATCTTTACACACATTCCCTTAACACATTGATCTTTACACACGTTCCCGTGTCCATTCACTGTTTACACACGTTCCCTTAACACATCGATCTTTACACACGTTCCCGTGATCTTTCACTGTTTACACACGTTCCCTTAACAC
Organism: Chiloscyllium punctatum; assembly: GCF_047496795.1. Classification (NCBI taxonomy): domain Eukaryota; kingdom Metazoa; phylum Chordata; class Chondrichthyes; order Orectolobiformes; family Hemiscylliidae; genus Chiloscyllium; species Chiloscyllium punctatum. The sequence goes on from NC_092785.1 coordinate 40,707,160, forward strand.
ATCGATCTTTACAAACGTTCCGTTAACACATCGATCTTTACACACGTTCCCTTAACACATCGATCTTGACACACGTTCCCGTGACCTTTTACTGTTTACACACGTTCCCTTAACACATCGGTCTCTACACATGTTCCCGTGTCCTTTCACTGTTTACACACGTTCCCTTAACACATCGATCTTTACACACGTTCCCATGACCTTTTACTGTTTACACACGTTCCCTTAACACATCGGTCTTTACACACGTTCCCGTGTCCTTTCACTGTTTACACACGTTCCCTTAACACATCGATCTTTACACACGTTCCCTTAACACATCGATCTTTACACACGTTCCCTTAACACATTGATCTTTACACACGTTCCCGTGTCCTTTCACTGTTTACACACGGTCCCTTAACACATCGATCTTTACACACGTTCCCTTAACACATCGATCTTGACACACGTTCCCGTGACCTTTTACTGTTTACACACGTTCCCTTAACACATCAATCTTTACACACGTTCCCTTAACACATCGATCTTCACACACGTTCCCGTGGCCTTTCACTGTTTACACACGTTCCCTTAACACATCGATCTTTACACACGTTCCCATGACCTTTTTCTGTTTACACACGTTCCCTTAACACATCGATCTTTACACACGTTCCCTTAACACATCGATGTTTACACACGTTCCCATGACCTTTCACTGTTTACACACGTTCCCTTAACACATCGATCTTTACACACGTTCCCGTGACCTTTTACTGTTTACAAACGTTCCCTTAACACATTGATCTTTACACATTCCCATGACCTTTCACTGTTTACACACGTTCCCTTAACACATCGATGTTTACACACGTTCCCTTAACACATCGGTCTTTACACACGTTCCCTTAACACATCGATGTTTACACACGTTCCCTTAACACATCGATCTTTACACATGTTCCCGTGTCCTTTCACTGTTTACACACGTTCCCTTAACACATCGATCTTTACACACGTTCCCATGCCTTTTCACAGTTTACACACGTTCCCTTAACACATCGGTCTTTTCACACGTTCCCTTGACCTTTCACTGTTTACACACGCTCCCTTAACACATCGATCTTTACACATGTTCCCATGACCTTTTACTGTTTACACACGTTCCCTTAACACATCGATCTTTACACACGTTCCCTTAACCCATCGATCTTTACACACGTTCCCTTCACACATCGATCTTTACACACGTTCCCTTAACACATCGATCTTTACACACGTTCCCGTGTCCTTTCACTGTTTACACATGTTCCCTGAACACATCGATCATTACACACGTTCCCATGACCTTTTTCTGTTTACACACGTTCCCTTAACACATCGATCTTTACACACGTTCCCTTAACACATCGATGTTTACACACGTTCCCATGACATTTCACTGTTTACACACGGTCCCTTAACACATCGATCTTTACACACGTTCCCGTGACCTTTTACTGTTTACAAACGTTCCCTTAACACATTGATCTTTACACATTCCCATGACCTTTCACTGTTTACACACGTTCCCTTAACACATCGATGTTTACACACGTTCCCTTAACACATCGGTCTTTACACACGTTCCCTTAACACATCGATCTTTACACACGTTCACATGACCTTTTACTGTTTACACACGTTCCCTTAACACATCGATCTTTACACACGTTCCCTTAACACATCAATCTTTACACACGTTCCCGTGTCCTTTCACTGTTTACACACGTTCCCTTAACACATCGATCTTTACACACGTTCGCATGACCTTTCACTGTTTACACACGCTCCCTTAACACATCGATCTTTACACACGTTCCCATGACCTTTCACTGTTTACACACGTTCCCTTAACACATCGATCTTTACACACTTTCCCATGACCTTTCACTGTTTACACACGCTCCCTTAACACATCGATCTTTACACACATTCCCTTAACACATCGATCTTGACACACGTTCCCGTGACCTTTTACTGTTTACACACGTTCCGTTAACACATCGATCTTTACACACGCTCCCTTAACACATCGATCTTTACATATGATCCCGTGTCCTTTCACTGTTTACACACGTTCCCTTAACACATCGATCTTTACACACGTTCCCATGACCTTTTTCTGTTTACACACGTTCCCTTAACACATCGATCTTTACACACGTTCCCTTAACACATCGATGTTTACACACGTTCCCATGACATTTCACTGTTTACACACGTTCCCTTAACACATCGATCTTTACACACGTTCCCGTGACCTTTTACTGTTTACAAACGTTCCCTTAACACATTGATCTTTACACATTCCCATGACCTTTCACTGTTTACACACGTTCCCTTAACACATCGATGTTTACACACGTTCCCTTAACACATCGGTCTTTACACACGTTCCCTTAACACATCAATCTTTACACACATTCCTGTGTCCTTTCACTGTTTACACACGTTCCCTTAACACATCGATCTTTACACACGTTCCCTTAACACATCGATCTTTACACACGTTCCCGTGACCTTTTACTGTTTACAAACGTTCCCTTAACACATTGATCTTTACACATTCCCATGACCTTTCACTGTTTACACACGTTCCCTTAACACATCGATCTTTACACACGTTCCCGTGACCTTTCACTGTTTACACACGTTCCCTTAACACATCGATCTTTACACACGTTCCCTTAACACATCGATCTTGACACACATTCCCATGACGTTTCACTGTTTACACACGTTCCCTTAACACATCGATCTTTACACACGTTCCCGTGACCTTTCACTGTTTACACACGTTCCCTTAACACATCGATCTTTACACACGGTCCCTTAACACATCGATCTTTACACACGTTCCCTTAACACATCGATCTTGACACACGTTCCCGTGACCTTTTACTGTTTACACACGTTCCCTTAACACATCAATCTTTACACACGTTCCCTTAACACATCGATCTTTACACACGTTCCCGTGTCCTTTCACTGTTTACACACGTTCCCTTAACACATCGATCTTTACACATGTTCCCATGACCTTTTTCTGTTTACACACGTTCCCTTAACACATCGATCTTTACACACGTTCCCTTAACACATCGATGTTTACACACGTTCCCATGACCTTTCACTGTTTACACACGTTCCCTTAACACATCGATCTTTACACACGTTCCCGTGACCTTTTACTGTTTACAAACGTTCCCTTAACACATTGATCTTTACACATTCCCATGACCTTTCACTGTTTACACACGTTCCCTTAACACATCGATGTTTACACACGTTCCCTTAACACATCGGTCTTTACACACGTTCCCTTAACACATCGATGTTTACACACGTTCCCTTAACACATCGATCTTTACACATGTTCCCGTGTCCTTTCACTGTTTACACACGTTCCCTTAACACATCGATCTTTACACACGTTCCCATGCCTTTTCACAGTTTACACACGTTCCCTTAACACATCGATCTTTTCACACGTTCCCTTGACCTTTCACTGTTTACACACGCTCCCTTAACACATCGATTTTTACACATGTTCCCATGACCTTTTACTGTTTACACACGTTCCCTTAACACATCGATCTTTACACACGTTCCCTTAACCCATCGATCTTTACATACGTTCCCTTCACACATCGATCTTTACACACGTTCCCTTAACACATCGATCTTTACACACGTTCCCGTGTCCTTTCACTGTTTACACACGTTCCCTTAACACATCGATCATTACACACGTTCCCATGACCTTTTTCTGTTTACACACGTTCCCTTAACACATCGATCTTTACACACGTTCCCTTAACACATCGATGTTTACACACGTTCCCATGACATTTCACTGTTTACACACGTTCCCTTAACACATCGATCTTTACACACGTTCCCGTGACCTTTTACTGTTTACAAACGTTCCCTTAACACATTGATCTTTACACATTCCCATGACCTTTCACTGTTTACACACGTTCCCTTAACACATCGATGTTTACACACGTTCACATGACCTTTTACTGTTTACACACGTTCCCTTAACACATCAATCTTTACACACGTTCCCTTAACACATCAATCTTTACACACGTTCCCGTGTCCTTTCACTGTTTACACACGTTCCCTTAACACATCGATCTTTACACACGTTCGCATGACCTTTCACTGTTTACACACGCTCCCTTAACACATCGATCTTTACACACGTTCCCATGACCTTTCACTGTTTACACACGTTCCCTTAACACATCGATCTTTACACACTTTCCCATGACCTTTCACTGTTTACACACGCTCCCTTAACACATCGATCTTTACACACATTCCCTTAACACATCGATCTTGACACACGTTCCCGTGACCTTTTACTGTTTACACACGTTCCGTTAACACATCGATCTTTACACACGCTCCCTTAACACATCGATCTTTACATATGATCCCGTGTCCTTTCACTGTTTACACACGTTCCCTTAACACATCGATCTTTACACACGTTCCCATGACCTTTTTCTGTTTACACACGTTCCCTTAACACATCGACCTTTACACACGTTCCCTTAACACATCGATGTTTACACACGTTCCCATGACATTTCACTGTTTACACACGTTCCCTTAACACATCGATCTTTACACACGTTCCCGTGACCTTTTACTGTTTAGAAACGTTCCCTTAACACATTGATCTTTACACATTCCCATGACCTTTCACTGTTTACACACGTTCCCTTAACACATCGATGTTTACACACGTTCCCTTAACACATCGGTCTTTACACACGTTCCCTTAACACATCGATCTTTACACACGTTCACATGACCTTTTACTGTTTACACACGTTCCCTTAACACATCGATCTTTACACACGTTCCCTTAACACATCAATCTTTACACACGTTCCCGTGTCCTTTCACTGTTTACACACGTTCCCTTAACACATCGATCTTTACACACGTTCCCTTAACTCATCAATCTTTACACACGTTCCCGTGTCCTTTCACTGTTTACACACGTTCCCTTAACACATCGATCTTTACACACGTTCGCATGACCTTTCACTGTTTACACACGCTCCCTTAACACATCGATCTTTACACACGTTCCCATGACCTTTCACTGTTTACACACGTTCCCTTAACACATCGATCTTTACACACTTTCCCATGACCTTTCACTGTTTACACACGCTCCCTTAACACATCGATCTTTACACACATTCCCTTAACACATCGATCTTGACACACGTTCCCGTGACCTTTTACTGTTTACACACGTTCCGTTAACACATCGATCTTTACACACGCTCCCTTAACACATCGATCTTTACATATGATCCCGTGTCCTTTCACTGTTTACACACGTTCCCTTAACACATCGATCTTAACACACGTTCCCGTGTCCTTTCACTGTTTACACACGTTCCCTTAACACATCGATCTTTACACACGTTCACGTGACATTTCACTGTTTACACACGTTCCCTTAACACATCGATCTTTACACACGTTCCCATAACCTTTTACTGTTTACACACGTTCCCTTAACACATCGATCTTTACACACGTTCCCTTAACACATCGATCTTTACACACGTTCCCTTAACACATCGATGTTTACACACGTTCCCTTAACACATCGGTCTTTACACACGTTCCCTTAACACATCAATCTTTACAGACGTTCCCGTGTCCTTTCACTGTTTACACACGTTCCCTTAACACATCGATCTTTACACACGTTCCCTTAACACATCAATCTTTACACACGTTCCCGTGTCCTTTCACTGTTTACACACGTTCCCTTAACACATCGATCTTTACACACGTTCGCATGACCTTTCACTGTTTACACACGCTCCCTTAACACATCGATCTTTACACACGTTCCCATGACCTTTCACTGTTTACACACGTTCCCTTAACACATCGATCTTTACACACTTTCCCATGACCTTTCACTGTTTACACACGCTCCCTTAACACATCGATCTTTACACACGTTCCCGTGACCTTTTACTGTTTACACACGTTCCGTTAACACATCGATCTTTACACACGCTCCCTTAACACATCGATCTTTACATATGATCCCGTGTCCTTACACTGTTTACACACGTTCCCTTAACACATCGATCTTTACACACGTTCCCATGACCTTTTTCTGTTTACACACGTTCCCTTAACACATCGATCTTTACACACGTTCCCTTAACACATCGATGTTTACACACGTTCCCATGACATTTCACTGTTTACACACGTTCCCTTAACACATCGATCTTTACACACGTTCCCGTGACCTTTTACTGTTTACAAACGTTCCCTTAACACATTGATCTTTACACATTCCCATGACCTTTCACTGTTTACACACGTTCCCTTAACACATCGATGTTTACACACGTTCCCTTAACACATCGGTCTTTACACACGTTCCCTTAACACATCAATCTTTACACACGTTCCCGTGTCCTTTCACTGTTTACACACGTTCCCTTAACACATCGATCTTTACACAAGTTCCCTTAACACATCAATCTTTACACACGTTCCCGTGTCCTTTCACTGTTTACACACGTTCCCTTAACACATCGATCTTTACACACGTTCGCATGACCTTTCACTGTTTACACACGCTCCCTTAACACATCGATCTTTACACACGTTCCCATGACCTTTCACTGTTTACACACGTTCCCTTAACACATCGATCTTTACACACATTCCCTTAACACATCGATCTTGACACACGTTCCCGTGACCTTTTACTGTTTACACACGTTCCGTTAACACATCGATCTTTACACACGCTCCCTTAACACAACGATCTTTACATATGATCCCGTGTCCTTTCACTGTTTACACACGTTCCCTTAACACATCGATCTTTACACACGTTCCCGTGTCCTTTCACTGTTTACACACGTTCCCTTAACACATCGATCTTTACACACGTTCCCGTGACATTTCACTGTTTACACACGTTCCCTTAACACATCGATCTTTACACACGTTCCCATAACCTTTTACTGTTTACACACGTTCCCTTAACACATCGATCTTTACACACGTTCCCTTAACACATCGATCTTTACACACGTTCCCTTAACACATCGATGTTTACACACGTTCCCTTAACACATCGGTCTTTACACACGTTCCCTTAACACATCAATCTTTACACACGTTCCCGTGTCCTTTCACTGTTTACACACGTTCCCTTAACACATCGATCTTTACACACGTTCCCTTAACACATCAATCTTTACACACGTTCCCGTGTCCTTTCACTGTTTACACACGTTCCCTTAACACATCGATCTTTACACACGTTCGCATGACCTTTCACTGTTTACACACGCTCCCTTAACACATCGATCTTTACACACGTTCCCATGACCTTTCACTGTTTACACACGTTCCCTTAACACATCGATCTTTACACACTTTCCCATGACCTTTCACTGTTTACACACGCTCCCTTAACACATCGATCTTTACACACATTCCCTTAACACATCGATCTTGACACACGTTCCCGTGACCTTTTACTGTTTACACACGTTCCCTTAACACATCGATCTTTACACACGTTCCCTTAACACATCGATCTTTACACACGTTCCCATGTCCTTTTACTGTTTACACACGCTCCCTTAACACATCGATCTTTACACACGTTCCCTTAACACATCGAGCTTTACACATGTTCCCATGTCCTTTCACTGTTTACACTCGCTCCCTTAACACATCGATCTTTACACACGTTCCCTTAACACATCGATCTTTACACACGCTCCCATGACCTTTCACTGTATACACACGTTCCCTTAACACATCGATCTTTACACACGTTCCCTTAACACATTGATCATTACACACTTTCCCTAAACACATTGATCTTTACACACGTTCCCTTAACACATTGATCTTTACACACGTTCCCGTGACCTTTTACTGTTTACACACGTTCCCTTAACATATCGCTCTTTAGACATGTTCCCGTGACCTTTCACTGTTTACACACGTTCCCTTAACACATCGATCTTTACACACGTTCCCATGTCCTTTCACTGTTTAAACACGTTCCCTTAACACATCGATCTTTACTCAAGTTCCCGTGTCCTTTCACTGTTTACACACGCTCCCTTAACACATCGATCTTTACACAAGTTCCCGTGTCCTTTCACTGTTTACACACGTTCCCTTAACACATCGATCTTTACACAAGTTCCCGTGTCCTTTCACTGTTTACACACGCTCCCTTAACACATCGATCTTTACACAAGTTGCCGTGTCCTTTCACTGTTTACGCACGTTCCCTTAACACATCGATCTTTACACGCATTCCCTTAAGACATCGATCTTTACACACGTTCCCGTGTCCTTTCACTGTTTACACACGTTCCCTTAACACATCGATCTTTACACACGTTCCCATGACCTTTTACTGTTTACACACGTTCCCTTAACACATCGATTTTTACACACGTTCCCTTAACACATCGATCTTTACACACGTTCCCTTAACACACGTTCCCTTCACACATCGATCTTTACACACGTTCCCTTAACACATCGATCTTTACACACGTTCCCGTGTCCTTTCACTGTTTACACACGTTCCCTTAACACATCGATCTTTACACACGTTCCCATGACCTTTTTCTGTTTACACATGTTCCCTTAACACATCGATCTTTACACACGTTCCCTTAACACATCGATGTTTACATACGTTCCCATGACCTTTCACTGTTTACATACGTTCCCTTAACATATCGATCTTTACACACGTTCCCGTGACCTTTTACTGTTTACAAACGTTCCCTTAACACATTGATCTTTACACATTCCCATGACCTTTCACTGTTTACACACGTTCCCTTAACACATCGATGTTTACACACGTTCCCTTAACACATCGGTCTTTACACACGTTCCCTTAACACATCGATGTTTACACACGTTCCCTTAACACATCGATCTTTACACACGTTCCCATGACCTTTTACTGTTTACACACGTTCCCTTAACACATCAATCTTTACACACGTTCCCGTGTCCTTTCACTGTTTACACACGTTCCCTTAACACATCGATCTTTACACACGTTCCCTTAACACATCAATCTTTACACACGTCCCCGTGACCTTTTACTGTTTACACACGTTCCCTTAACACATCGGTCTTTACACATGTTCCCGTGTCCTTTCACTGTTTACACACGTTCCCTTAACACATCGATCGTTACACACGTTCCCTTAACACTGCGATCTTTACACACGTTCCCGTGACCTTTTACTGTTTACAAACGTTCCCTTAACACATTGATCTTTACACATTCCCATGACCTTTCACTGTTTACACACGTTCCCTTAACACAACGGTCTTTACACACGTTCCCTTAACACATCGATGTTTACACACGTTCCCTTAACACATCGATCTTTACACATGTTCCCGTGTCCTTTCACTGTTTACACACGTTCCCTTAACACATCGATCTTTACACACGTTCCCTTAACACATCGATGTTTACACACGTTCCCATGACCTTTCACTGTTTACACACGTTCCCTTAACACATCGATCTTTACACACGTTCCCATGACCTTTCACTGTTTACACTCGCTCAATTAACACATCGATCTTTACACACGTTCCCTTAACACATCAATCTTTACACACGTTCCCGTGTCCTTTCACTGTTTACACACGTTCCCTTAACACATCGATCTTTACACACGTTCCCTTAACACATCGATCTTTACGCACGTTCCCATGACCTTTTACTGTTTACACACGTTCCCTTCACACATCGATCTTTACACACGTTCCCATGACCTTTTACTGTTTACACACGTTCCCTTAACACATCGGTCTTTACACACGTTCCCGTGTCCTTTCACTGTTTACACACGTTCCCTTAACACATCGATCTTTACACACGTTCCCTTAACACATCGATCTTTACACACGTTCCCTTAACACATTGATCTTTACACACGTTCCCGTGTCCATTCACTGTTTACACACGTTCCCTTAACACATCAATGTTTACACACGTTCCCGTGACCTTTCACTGTTTACACACGTTCCCTTAACACATCGATCTTTACACACGTTCCCCTGACCTTTCACTGTTTACACACGTTCCCTTAACACATCGATCTTTACACACGTTCCCTTAACACATCCATCTTGACACACATTCCCATGACGTTTCACTGTTTACACACGTTCCCTTAACACATCGATCTTTACACACGTTCCCTTAACACATCGATCTTGACACACGTTCCCGTGACCTTTTACTGTTTACACACGTTCCCTTAACACATCGGTCTCTACACATGTTCCCGTGTCCTTTCACTGTTTACACACGTTCCCTTAACACATCGATCTTTACACACGTTCCCATGACCTTTTACTGTTTACACACGTTCCCTTAACACATCGGTCTTTACACACGTTCCCGTGTCCTTTCACTGTTTACACACGTTCCCTTAACACATCGATCTTTACACACGTTCCCTTAACACATCGATCTTTACACACATTCCCTTAACACACTGATCTTTACACACATTCCCGTGTCCTTTCACTGTTTACACACGTTCCCTTAACACATCAATGTTTACACACGTTCCCGTGACCTTTCACTGTTTACACACGTTCCCTTAACACATCGATCTTTACACAAGTTCCCGTGACCTTTCACTGTTTACACACGTTCCCTTAACACATCGATCTTTACACACGTTCCCTTAACACATCGATCTTGACACACATTCCCATGACGTTTCACTGTTTACACACGTTCCCTTAACACATCGATCTTTACACACGTTCCCGTGACCTTTCACTGTTTACACACGTTCCCTTAACACATCGATCTTTACACACGGTCCCTTAACACATCGATCTTTACACACGTTCCCTTAACACATCGAACTTGACACACGTTCCCGTGACCTTTTACTGTTTACACACGTTCCCTTAACACATCAATCTTTACACACGTTCCCTTAACACATCGATCTTTACACACGTTCCCGTGTCCTTTCACTGTTTACACACGTTCCCTTAACACATCGATCTTTACACACGTTCCCATGACCTTTTTCTGTTTACACACGTTCCCTTAACACATCGATCTTTACACACGTTCCCTTAACACATCGATGTTTACACACATTCCCATGACCTTTCACTGTTTACACACGTTCCCTTAACACATTGATCTTTACACACGTTCCCGTGACCTTTTACTGTTTACAAACGTTCCCTTAACACATTGATCTTTACACATTCCCATGACCTTTCACTGTTTACACACGTTCCCTTAACACATCGATGTTTACACACGTTCCCTTAACACATCGGTCTTTACACACGTTCCCTTAACACATCGATGTTTACACACGTTCCCTTAACACATCGATCTTTACACATGTTCCCGTGTCCTTTCACTGTTTACACACGTTCCCTTAACACATCGATCTTTACACACGTTCCCATGACCTTTCACTGTTTACACACGTTCCCTTAACACATCGATCTTTACACACGTTCCCTTGACCTTTCACTGTTTACACACGCTCCCTTAACACATCGATCTTTACACATGTTCCCATGACCTTTTACTGTTTACACACGTTCCCTTAACACATCGATCTTTACACACGTTCCCTTAACCCATCGATCTTTACACACGTTCCCTTCACACACCGATCTTTACACACGTTCCCTTAACACATCGATCTTTACACACGTTCCCGTGTCCTTTCACTGTTTACACACGTTCCCTTAACACATCGATCTTTACACACGTTCCCATGACCTTTTTCTGTTTACACACGTTCCCTTAACACATCGATCTTTACACACGTTCCCTTAACACATCGATGTTTACACACGTTCCGATGACATTTCACTGTTTACACACGTTCCCTTAACACATCGATCTTTACACACGTTCCCGTGACCTTTTACTGTTTACAAACGTTTGCTTAACACATTGATCTTTACACATTCCCATGACCTTTCACTGTTTACACACGTTCCCTTAACACATCGATGTTTACACACGTTCCCTTAACACATCGGTCTTTACACACGTCCCCTTAACACATCGATGTTTACACACGTTCCCTTAACACATCGATCTTTACACACGTTCCCATTACCTTTTACTGTTTACACACGTTCCCTTAACACATCGATCTTTACACACGTTCCCTTAACACATCGATCTTTACACACGTTCCCGTGTCCTTTCACTGTTTACACACGTTCCCTTAACACATCGATCTTTACACACGTCCCCGTGATCTTTTACTGTTTACACACGTTCCCTTAACACATCGGTCTTTACACATGTTCCCGTGTCCTTTCACTGTTTACACACGTTCCCTTAACACATCGATCTTTACACACGTTCCCTTAACACTTCGATCTTTACACACGTTCCCGTGACCTTTTACTGTTTACAAACGTTCCCTTAACACATTGATCTTTACACATTCCCATGACCTTTCACTGTTTACACACGTTCCCTTAACACATCGGTCTTTACACACGTTCCCTTAACACATCGATGTTTACACACGTTCCCTTAACACATCGATCTTTACACATGTTCCCGTGTCCTTTCACTGTTTACACACGTTCCCTTAACACATCGATCTTTACACACGTTCCCTTAACACATTGATCTTTACACACGTTCCCGTGTCCATTCACTGTTTACACACGTTCCCTTAACACATCAATGTTTACACACGTTCCCGTGACCTTTCACTGTTTACGCACGTTCCCTTAACACATCGATCTTTACACGCGTTCCCTTAAGACATCGATCTTTACACACGTTCCCGTGTCCTTTCACTGTTTACACACGTTCCCTTAACACATCGATCTTTACACACGTTCCCATGACCTTTTACTGTTTACACACGTTCCCTTAACACATCGATCTTTACACACGTTCCCTTAACACACGTTCCCTTCACACATCGATCTTTACACACGTTCCCTTAACACATCGATCTTTACACACGTTCCCGTGTCCTTTCACTGTTTACACACGTTCCCTTAACACATCGATCTTTACACACGTTCCCATGACCTTTTTCTGTTTACACATGTTCCCTTAACACATCGATCTTTACACACGTTCCCTTAACACATCGATGTTTACATACGTTCCCATGACCTTTCACTGTTTACATACGTTCCCTTAACATATCGATCTTTACACACGTTCCCGTGACCTTTCACTGTTTACACACGTTCCCTTAACACATCGATCTTTACACACGTTCCCCTGACCTTTCACTGTTTACACACGTTCCTTTAACACATCGATCTTTACACACGTTCCCTTAACACATCGATCTTGACACACATTCCCATGACGTTTCACTGTTTACACACGTTCCCTTAACACATCGATCTTTACACACGTTCCCTTAACACATCGATCTTGACACACGTTCCCGTGACCTTTTACTGTTTACACACGTTCCCTTAACACATCGGTCTCTACACATGTTCCCGTGTCCTTTCACTGTTTACACACGTTCCCTTAACACATCGATCTTTACACACGTTCCCATGACCTTTTACTGTTTACACACGTTCCCTTAACACATCGGTCTTTACACACGTTCCCGTGTCCTTTCACTGTTTACACACGTTCCCTTAACACATCGATCTTTACACACGTTCCCTTAACACATCGATCTTTACACACATTCCCTTAACACACTGATCTTTACACACATTCCCGTGTCCTTTCACTGTTTACACACGTTCCCTTAACACATCAATGTTTACACACGTTCCCTTAACACATCGATCTTTACACAAGTTCCCGTGACCTTTCACTGTTTACACACGTTCCCTTAACACATCGATCTTTACACACGTTCCCTTAACACATCGATCTTGACACACATTCCCATGACGTTTCACTGTTTACACACGTTCCCTTAACACATCGATCTTTACACACGTTCCCGTGACCTTTCACTGTTTACACACGTTCCCTTAACACATCGATCTTTACACACGGTCCCTTAACACATCGATCTTTACACACGTTCCCTTAACACATCGAACTTGACACACGTTCCCGTGACCTTTTACTGTTTACACACGTTCCCTTAACACATCAATCTTTACACACGTTCCCTTAACACATCGATCTTTACACACGTTCCCGTGTCCTTTCACTGTTTACACACGTTCCCTTAACACATCGATCTTTACACACGTTCCCATGACCTTTTTCTGTTTACACACGTTCCCTTAACACATCGATCTTTACACACGTTCCCTTAACACATCGATGTTTACACACGTTCCCATGACCTTTCACTGTTTACACACGTTCCCTTAACACATTGATCTTTACACACGTTCCCGTGACCTTTTACTGTTTACAAACGTTCCCTTAACACATTGATCTTTACACATTCCCATGACCTTTCACTGTTTACACACGTTCCCTTAACACATCGATGTTTACACACGTTCCCTTAACACATCGGTCTTTACACACGTTCCCTTAACACATCGATGTTGACACACGTTCCCTTAACACATCGATCTTTACACATGTTCCCGTGTCCTTTCACTGTTTACACACGTTCCCTTAACACATCGATCTTTACACACGTTCCCATGACCTTTCACTGTTTACACACGTTCCCTTAACACATCGATCTTTACACACGTTCCCTTGACCTTTCACTGTTTACACACGCTCCCTTAACACATCGATCTTTACACATGTTCCCATGACCTTTTACTGTTTACACACGTTCCCTTAACACATCGATCTTTACACACGTTCCCTTAACCCATCGATCTTTACACACGTTCCCTTCACACATCGATCTTTACACACGTTCCCTTAACACATCGATCTTTACACACGTTCCCGTGTCCTTTCACTGTTTACACACGTTCCCTTAACACATCGATCTTTACACACGTTCCCATGACCTTTTTCTGTTTACACACGTTCCCTTAACACATCGATCTTTACACACGTTCCCTTAACACATCGATGTTTACACACGTTCCGATGACATTTCACTGTTTACACACGTTCCCTTAACACATCGATCTTTACACACGTTCCCGTGACCTTTTACTGTTTACAAACGTTTGCTTAACACATTGATCTTTACACATTCCCATGACCTTTCACTGTTTACACACGTTCCCTTAACACATCGATGTTTACACACGTTCCCTTAACACATCGGTCTTTACACACGTCCCCTTAACACATCGATGTTTACACACGTTCCCTTAACACATCGATCTTTACACACGTTCCCATTACCTTTTACTGTTTACACACGTTCCCTTAACACATCGATCTTTACACACGTTCCCTTAACACATCGATCTTTACACACGTTCCCGTGTCCTTTCACTGTTTACACACGTTCCCTTAACACATCGATCTTTACACACGTCCCCGTGATCTTTTACTGTTTACACACGTTCCCTTAACACATCGGTCTTTACACATGTTCCCGTGTCCTTTCACTGTTTACACACGTTCCCTTAACACATCGATCTTTACACACGTTCCCTTAACACTTCGATCTTTACACACGTTCCCGTGACCTTTTACTGTTTACAAACGTTCCCTTAACACATTGATCTTTACACATTCCCATGACCTTTCACTGTTTACACACGTTCCCTTAACACATCGGTCTTTACACACGTTCCCTTAACACATCGATGTTTACACACGTTCCCTTAACACATCGATCTTTACACATGTTCCCGTGTCCTTTCACTGTTTACACACGTTCCCTTAACACATCGATCTTTACACACGTTCCCTTAACACATTGATCTTTACACACGTTCCCGTGTCCATTCACTGTTTACACACGTTCCCTTAACACATCAATGTTTACACACGTTCCCGTGACCTTTCACTGTTTACGCACGTTCCCTTAACACATCGATCTTTACACGCGTTCCCTTAAGACATCGATCTTTACACACGTTCCCGTGTCCTTTCACTGTTTACACACGTTCCCTTAACACATCGATCTTTACACACGTTCCCATGACCTTTTACTGTTTACACACGTTCCCTTAACACATCGATCTTTACACACGTTCCCTTAACACACGTTCCCTTCACACATCGATCTTTACACACGTTCCCTTAACACATCGATCTTTACACACGTTCCCGTGTCCTTTCACTGTTTACACACGTTCCCTTAACACATCGATCTTTACACACGTTCCCATGACCTTTTTCTGTTTACACATGTTCCCTTAACACATCGATCTTTACACACGTTCCCTTAACACATCGATGTTTACATACGTTCCCATGACCTTTCACTGTTTACATACGTTCCCTTAACATATCGATCTTTACACACGTTCCCGTGACCTTTTACTGTTTACAAACGTTCCCTTAACACATTGATCTTTACACATTCCCATGACCTTTCACTGTTTACACACGTTCCCTTAACACATCGATGTTTACACACGTTCCCTTAACACATCGGTCTTTACACACGTTCCCTTAACACATCGATGTTTACACACGTTCCCTTAACACATCGATCTTTACACACGTTCCCATGACCTTTTACTGTTTACACACGTTCCCTTAACACATCGATCTTTACACACGTTCCCATGACCTTTTACTGTTTACACACGTTCCCTTAACACATCAATCTTTACACACGTTCCCGTGTCCTTTCACTGTTTACACACGTTCTCTTAACACATCGATCTTTACACACGTTCCCTTAACACATCGATCTTTACACACGTCCCCGTGACCTTTTACTGTTTACACACGTTCCCTTAACACATCGGTCTTTACACATGTTCCCGTGTCCTTTCACTGTTTACACACGTTCCCTTAACACATCGATCTTTACACACGTTCCCTTAACACTGCGATCTTTACACACGTTCCCGTGACCTTTTACTGTTTACAAACGTTCCCTTAACACATTGATCTTTACACATTCCCATGACCTTTCACTGTTTACACACGTTCCCTTAACACAACGGTCTTTACACACGTTCCCTTAACACATCGATGTTTACACACGTTCCCTTAACACATCGATCTTTACACATTTTCCCGTGTCCTTTCACTGTTTACACACGTTCCCTTAACACATCGATCTTTACACACGTTCCCTTAACACATCGATGTTTACACACGTTCCCATGACCTTTCACTGTTTACACACGTTCCCTTAACACATCGATCTTTACACACGTTCCCATGACCTTTCACTGTTTACACTCGCTCAATTAACACATCGATCTTTACACACGTTCCCTTAACACATCAATCTTTACACACGTTCCCGTGTCCTTTCACTGTTTACACACGTTTCCTTAACACATCGATCTTTACACACGTTCCCTTAACACATCGATCTTTACGCACGTTCCCATGACCTTTTACTGTTTACACACGTTCCCTTAACACATCGATCTTTACACATGTTCCCATGACCTTTTACTGTTTACACACGTTCCCTTAACACATCGGTCTCTACACATGTTCCCGTGTCCTTTCAATGTTTACACACGTTCCCTTAACACATCGATCTTTACACACGTTCCCATAACCTTTCACTGTTTACACATGTTCCCTTAACACATCGATCTTTACACACGTTCCCATGACCTTTTACTGTTTACACACGTTCCCTTCACACATCGATCTTTACACACGTTCCCATGACCTTTTACTGTTTACACACGTTCCCTTAACACATCGGTCTTTACACACGTTCCCGTGTCCTTTCACTGTTTACACACGTTCCCTTAACACATCGATCTTTACACACGTTCCCTTAACACATCGATCTTTACACACGTTCCCGTGTCCATTCACTGTTTACACACGTTCCCTTAACACATCAATGTTTACACACGTTCCCGTGACCTTTCACTGTTTACACACGTTCCCTTAACACATCGATCTTTACACACGTTCCCCTGACCTTTCACTGTTTACACACGTTCCCTTAACACATCGATCTTTACACACGTTCCCTTAACACATCGATCTTGACACACATTCCCATGACGTTTCACTGTTTACACACGTTCCCTTAACACATCGATCTTTACACACGTTCCCTTAACACATCGATCTTGACACACGTTCCCGTGACCTTTTACTGTTTACACACGCTCCCTTAACACATCGGTCTCTACACATGTTCCCGTGTCCTTTCACTGTTTACACACGTTCCCTTAACACATCGATCTTTACACACGTTCCCATGACCTTTTACTGTTTACACACGTTCCCTTAACACATCGGTCTTTACACACGTTCCCGTGTCCTTTCACTGTTTACACACGTTCCCTTAACACATCGATCTTTACACACGTTCCCTTAACACATCGATCTTTACACACGTTCCCTTAACACATCGATCTTTACACACATTCCCTTAACACACTGATCTTTACACACATTCCCGTGTCCTTTCACTGTTTACACACGTTCCCTTAACACATCAATGTTTACACACGTTCCCGTGACCTTTCACTGTTTACACACGTTCCCTTAACACATCGATCTTTACACAAGTTCCCGTGACCTTTCACTGTTTACACACGTTCCCTTAACACATCGATCTTTACACACGTTCCCTTAACACATCGATCTTGACACACATTCCCATGACGTTTCACTGTTTACACACGTTCCCTTAACACATCGATCTTTACACACGTTCCCGTGACCTTTCACTGTTTACACACGTTCCCTTAACACATCGATCTTTACACACGGTCCCTTAACACATCGATCTTTACACACGTTCCCTTAACACATCGATCTTGACACACGTTCCCGTGACCTTTTACTGTTTACACACGTTCCCTTAACACATCAATCTTTACACACGTTCCCTTAACACATCGATCTTTACACACGTTCCCGTGTCCTTTCACTGTTTACACACGTTCCCTTAACACATCGTTCTTTACACACGTTCCCATGACCTTTTTCTGTTTACACACGTTCCCTTAACACATCGATCTTTACACACGTTCCCTTAACACATCGATGTTTACACACGTTCCCATGACCTTTCACTGTTTACACACGTTCCCTTAACACATTGATCTTTACACACGTTCCCGTGACCTTTTACTGTTTACAAACGTTCCCTTAACACATTGATCTTTACACATTCCCATGACCTTTCACTGTTTACACACGTTCCCTTAACACATCGATGTTTACACACGTTCCCTTAACACATCGGTCTTTACACACGTTCCCTTAACACATCGATGTTTACACACGTTCCCTTAACACATCGATCTTTACACATGTTCCCGTGTCCTTTCACTGTTTACACACTTTCCCTTAACACATCGATCTTTACACACGTTCCCATGACCTTTCACTGTTTACACACGTTCCCTTAACACATCGATCTTTACACACGATCCCTTGACCTTTCACTGTTTACACACGCTCCCTTAACACATCGATCTTTACACATGTTCCCATGACCTTTTACTGTTTACACACGTTCCCTTAACACATCGATCTTTACACACGTTCCCTTAACCCATCGATCTTTACACACGTTCCCTTCACACATCGATCTTTACACACGTTCCCTTAACACATCGATCTTTACACACGTTCCCGTGTCCTTTCACTGTTTACACACGTTCCCTTAACACATCGATCTTTACACACGTTCCCATGACCTTTTTCTGTTTACACACGTTCCCTTAACACATCGATCTTTACACACGTTCCCTTAACACATCGATGTTTACACACGTTCCGATGACATTTCACTGTTTACACACGTTCCCTTAACACATCGATCTTTACACATGTTCCCGTGTCCTTTCACTGTTTACACACGTTCCCTTAACACATTGATCTTTACACATTCCCATGACCTTTCACTGTTTACACACGTTCCCTTAACACATCGATGTTTACACACGTTCCCTTAACACATCGGTCTTTACACACGTCCCCTTAACACATCGATGTTTACACACGTTCCCTTAACACATCGATCTTTACACACGTTCCCATTACCTTTTACTGTTTACACACGTTCCCTTAACACATCGATCTTTACACACGTTCCCTTAACACATCGATCTTTACACACGTTCCCGTGTCCTTTCACTGTTTACACACGTTCCCTTAACACATCGATCTTTACACACGTCCCCGTGATCTTTTACTGTTTACACACGTTCCCTTAACACATCGGTCTTTACACATGTTCCCGTGTCCTTTCACTGTTTACACACGTTCCCTTAACACATCGATCTTTACACACGTTCCCTTAACACTTCGATCTTTACACACGTTCCCGTGACCTTTTACTGTTTACAAACGTTCCCTTAACACATTGATCTTTACACATTCCCATGACCTTTCACTGTTTACACACGTTCCCTTAACACATCGGTCTTTACACACGTTCCCTTAACACATCGATGTTTACACACGTTCCCTTAACACTTCGATGTTTACACATGTTCCCGTGTCCTTTCACTGTTTACACACGTTCCCTTAACACATCGATCTTTACACACGTTCCCTGAACACATCGATGTTTACACACGTTCCCATGACCTTTCACTGTTTACACACGTTCCCTTAACACATCGATCTTTACACACGTTCCCATGACCTTTCACTGCTTACACACGCTCCCTTAACACATCGATCTTTACACACGTTCCCTTAACACATCAATCTTTACACACGTTCCCGTGTCCTTTCACTGTTTACACACGTTCCCTTAACACATCGATCTTTATACACGTTCCCTTAACACATCGATCTTTACACACGTTCCCATGACCTTTCACTGTTTACACACGTTCCCTTAACACATCGATCTTTACACACGTTCCCATGACCTTTTACTGTTTACACACGTTCCCTTAACACATCGATCTTTACACATGTTCCCGTGTCCTTTCACTGTTTACACACGTTCCCTTAACACATCGATCTTTACACACGTTCCCATAACCTTTCACTGTTTACACACGTTTCCTTAACACATCGATCTTTACACACGTTCCCATGACCTTTTACTGTTTACACACGTTCCCTTAACACATCGATCTTTACAAACGTTCCCGTGTCCTTTCACTGTTTACACACGTTCCCTTAACACATCGATCTTTACACACGTTCCCTTAACACATCGATCTTTACACACGTTCCCGTGTCCTTTCACTGTTTACACACGTTCCCTTAACACATCGATGTTTACACACGTTCCCATGTCCTTTCACTGTTTACACACGTTTCCTTAACACATCGATCTTTACAAACGTTCCCATGTCCTTTCACTGTTTACACACGTTCCCTTAACACATCGATCTTTACTCAAGTTCCCGTGTCCTTTCACTGTTTAAACACGCTCCCTTAACACATCGATCTTTACACAAGTTCCCGTGTCCTTTCACTGTTTACGCACGTTCCCTTAACACATCGATCTTTACACACGTTCGCTTAACACATCGATCTTTACACACGTTCCCATGACCTTTCACTGTTTACACACGTTCCCTTAACACATCGATCTTTACACACGTTCCCTTAACACATCGATCTTTTCTCAAGTTCCCGTATCCTTTCACTGTTTACACACGCTCCCTTAACACATCGATCTTTACACAAGTTCCCGTGTCCTTTCACTGTTTACACACGTTCCCTTAACACATCGATCTTTATACACGTTCCCTTAACACATCGATCTTGACACACATTCCCATGACCTTTCACTGTTTACACACGTTCCCTTAACACATCGATCTTTACACACGCTCCCTTAACACATCGATCTTTACACATGTTCCCGTGTCTTTTCACTGTTTACACACGTTCCCTGAACACATCGATCTTTACACACGCTCCCTTAACACATCGATCTTTACACACGTTCCCTTAACACATCGATCTTTACACACGTTCCCGTGTACTTTCACTGTTTACACACGTTCCCTTAACACATCGATCTTTACACACGTTCCCTTAACACATCGATCTTTACACACGTTCCCATGACCTTTTACTGTTTACACACGTTCCCTTAACACATCGATCGTTACACACGTTCCCTTAACACATCGATCTTTACACACGTTCCCGTGACCTTTCACTGTTTACACACGTTCCCTTAACACATCGGCCTTTACACACGTTCCCATGACCTTTTACTGTTTACACACGTTCCCTTAACACATCGATCTTTACACACGTTCCCTTAACACATCGATCTTTACACACGTTCCCATGTCCTTTTACTGTTTACACACGGTCCCTTAACACATCGATCTTTACACACGTTCCCTTAACACATCGATCTTTACACCCGTTCCCGTGACCTTTCACTGTTTACACACGTTCCCTTAACACATCGATCTTTACACACGTTACCATGACCTTTTACTGTTTACACACGTTCCCTTAACACATCGATCTTTACACACGTTCCCTTAACACATCGATCTTTACACACGTTCCCATGTCCTTTCACTGTTTACACACGCTCCCTTAACACATCGATCTTTACACACGTTCCATTAACACATCGATCTTTACACACGCTCCCATGACCTTTCACTGTATACACACGTTCCCTTAACACATCGATCTTTACACACGTTCCCTTAACACATTGATCATTACACACTTTCCCGAAACACATTGATCTTTACACACGTTCCCTTAACACATTGATCTTTACACACGTTCCCTTAACACATTGATCGTTACACACGTTCCCGTGACCTTTTACTGTTTACACACGTTCCCTTAACATATCGCTCTTTATACATGTTCCCGTGACCTTTCACTGTTTACACACGTTCCCTTAACACATCGATCTTTACAACAGTTCCCATGTCCTTTCACTGTTTACACACGTTCCCTTAACACATCGATCTTTACTCAAGTTCCCGTGTCCTTTCACTGTTTACACACGCTCCCTTAACACATCGATCTTTACACAAGTTCCCGTGTCCTTTCACTGTTTACACACGTTCCCTTAACACATCGATCTTTACACACATTCCCTTAACACATCGATCTTTACACAATTTCCCGTGTCCTTTCACTGTTTACACACGCTCCCTTAACACATCGATCTTTACACAAGTTCCCGTGTCCTTTCACTGTTTACACACGTTCCCTTAACACATCGATCTTTTCACACGTTCCCTTAACACATCGATCTTTACACACGTTCCCGTGTCCTTTCACTGTTTACACACGTTCCCTTAACACATCGATCTTTACACACGTTCCCATGACCTTTTACTGTTTACACACGTTCCCTTAACACATCGATCTTTACACACGTTCCCTTCACACATCGATCTTTACACACATTCCCTTAACACATCGATCTTTACACACGTTCCCGTGTCCTTTCACTGTTTACACACGTTCCCTTAACACATCGATCTTTACACACGTTCCCATGACCTTTTTCTGTTTACACACGTTCCCTTAACACATCGATCTTTACACACGTTCCCTTAACACATCGATGTTTACACACGTTCCCGTAACCTTTCACTGTTTACACACGTTCCCTTAACACATCGATCTTTACACACGTTCCCGTGACCTTTTACTGTTTACAAACGTTCCCTTAACACATTGATCTTTACACATTCCCATGACCTTTCACTGTTTACACACGTTCCCTTAACACATCGATGTTTACACACGTTCCCTTAACACATCGGTCTTTACACACGTTCCCTTAACACATCGATGTTTACACACGTACCCTTAACACATCGATCTTTACACATGTTCCCGTGTCCTTTCACTGTTTACACACGTTCCCTTAACACATCGATCTTTACACACGTTCCCTTAACACATCGATGTTTACACACGTTCCCATGACCTTTCACTGTTTACACACGTTCCCTTAACACATCGATCTTTACACACGTTCCCATGACCTTTCACTGTTTACACACGCTCCCTTAACACATCGATCTTTACACATGTTCCCATGACCTTTTACTGTTTACACACGTTCCCTTAACACATCGATCTTTACACACGTTCCCTTCACACATCGATCTTTACACACGTTCCCTTAACACATCGATCTTTACACACATTCCCGTGTCCTTTCACTGTTTACACACGTTCCCTTAACACATCGATCTTTACACACGTTCCCATGACCTTTTTCTGTTTACACACGTTCCCTTAACACATCGATCTTTACACACGTTCCCTTAACACATCGATGTTTACACACGTTCCCATGACCATTCACTGTTTACACACGTTCCCTTAACACATCGATCTTTACACACGTTCCCGTGACCTTTTACTGTTTACAAATGTTCCCTTAACACATTGATCATTACACATTCCCATGACCTTTCACTGTTTACACACGTTCCCTTAACACATCGATGTTTACACACGTTCCCTTAACACATCGGTCTTTACACACGTTCCCTTAACACATCGATGTTTACACACGTTCCCTTAACACATCGATCTTTACACACGTTCCCATGACCTTTTACTGTTTACACACGTTCCCTTAACACATCGATCTTTACACACATTCCCTTAACACATCAATCTTTACACACGTTCCCGTGTCCTTTCACTGTTTACACACGTTCCCTTAACACATCGATCTTTACACACGTTCCCTTAACACATCGATCTTTACACACGTTCCCATGACCTTTTACTGTTTACACACGTTCCCTTAACACATCGATCTTTACACATGTTCCCATGAACTTTTACTGTTTACACACGTTCCCTTAACACATCGGTCAATACACATGTTCCCGTATCCTTTCACTGTTTACACACGTTCCCTTAACACATCGATCTTTACACACGTTCCCATGACCTTTCACTGTTTACACACATTCCCTTAACACATCGATCTTTACACACGTTCCCATGACCTTTTACTGTTTACACACGTTCCCTTAACACATCGATCTTTACACACGTTCCCTTAACACATCGATCTTTACAAACATTCCCTTAACACATTGATCTTTACACACGTTCCAGTGTCCTTTCACTGTTTACACACGTTCCCTTAACACATCGATGTTTACACACGTTCCCGTGACCTTTCACTGTTTACACACGTTCCCTTAACACATCGATCTTAACACACGTTCCCTTAACACATCGATCTTGACACACATTCCCATGACGTTTCACTATTTACACACGTTCCCTTAACACATCGATCTTTACATACGTTCCCGTGACCGTTCACTGTTTACACACGTTCCCTTAACACATCGATCTTTACACACGTTCCCTTAACACATCGATCTTTACACACGTTCCCGTGACCTTTTACTGTTTACACACGTTCCCTTAACACATCGATCTTTACACACGCTCCCTTAACACATCGATCTTTACACATGTTCCCGTGTCCTTTCACTGTTTACACACGTTCCCTTAACACATCGATCTTTACACACGTTCCCATGACCTTTCACTGTTTACACACGTTCCCTTAACACATCGATCTTTACACACGCTCCCTTAACACATCGATCTTTACACATGTTCCCGTATCCTTTCACTGTTTACACACGTTCCCTTAACACATCGATCTTTACACACGTTCCCATGACCTTTCACTGTTTACACACGTTCCCTTAACACATCGATCTTTACACACGCTCCCTTAACACATCGATCTTTTCACACGTTCCCTTAACACATCGATCTTTACACACGTTCCCGTGTCCTTTCACTGTTTACACACGTTCCCTTAACACATCGATCTTTACACACGTTCCCTTAACACATCGATCTTTACACACGTTCCCATGACCTTTTACTGTTTACACACGTTCCCTTAACACATCGATCTTTACACACGTTCCCGTGACCTTTCACTGTTTACACACGTTCCCTTAACACATCGATCTTTACACACGTTCCCGTGTCCTTTCACTGTTTACACACGTTCCCTTAACACATCGATCTTTACACAGGTTCCCGTGACCTTTCACTGTTTACACACGTTCCCTTAACACATCGATCTTTGCACATGTTCCCATGTCCTTTCACTGTTTACACACTCTCCCTTAACACATCGATCTTTACACACGTTCCCTTAACACATCGATCTTTACACACGCTCCCATGACCTTTCACTGTATACACACGTTCCCTTAACACATCGATCTTTGCACATGTTCCCATGTCCTTTCACTGTTTACACACTCTCCCTTAACACATCGATCTTTACACACGTTCCCTTAACACATCGATCTTTACACACGTTCCCTTAACACATTGATCATTACACACTTTCCCTTAACACATTGATCTTTACACACGTTCCCTTAACACATTGATCTTTACACATGTTCCCGTGACCTTTCACTGTTTACACACGTTCCCTTAACACATCGATCTTTACACACGTTCCCGTGTCCTTTCACTGTTTACACACGCTCCCTTAACACATCGATCTTTACACAAGTTCCCGTGTCCTTTCACTGTTTACACACGTTCCCTTAACACATCGATCTTTACACACGTTCCCTTAACACATCGATCTTTACACACGTTCCCATGACCTTTTACTGTTTACACACATTCCCTTAACACATCGATCTTTACACATGTTCCCATGAACTTTTACTGTTTACACACGTTCCCTTAACACATCGGTCAATACACATGTTCCCGTATCCTTTCACTGTTTACACACGTTCCCTTAACACATCGATCTTTACACACGTTCCCATGACCTTTCACTGTTTACACACATTCCCTTAACACATCGATCTTTACACACGTTCCCATGACCTTTTACTGTTTACACACGTTCCCTTAACACATCGATCTTTACACACGTTCCCTTAACACATCGATCTTTACAAACATTCCCTTAACACATTGACCTTTACACACGTTCCAGTGTCCTTTCACTGTTTACACACGTTCCCTTAACACATCGATGTTTACACACGTTCCCGTGACCTTTCACTGTTTACACACGTTCCCTTAACACATCGATCTTAACACACGTTCCCTTAACACATCGATCTTGACACACATTCCCATGACGTTTCACTATTTACACACGTTCCCTTAACACATCGATCTTTACATACGTTCCCGTGACCGTTCACTGTTTACACACGTTCCCTTAACACATCGATCTTTACACACGTTCCCTTAACACATCGATCTTTACACACGTTCCCGTGACCTTTTACTGTTTACACACGTTCCCTTAACACATCGATCTTTACACACGCTCCCTTAACACATCGATCTTTACACATGTTCCCGTGTCCTTTCACTGTTTACACACGTTCCCTTAACACATCGATCTTTACACACGTTCCCATGACCTTTCACTGTTTACACACGTTCCCTTAACACATCGATCTTTACACACGCTCCCTTAACACATCGATCTTTACACATGTTCCCGTATCCTTTCACTGTTTACACACGTTCCCTTAACACATCGATCTTTACACACGTTCCCATGACCTTTCACTGTTTACACACGTTCCCTTAACACATCGATCTTTACACACGCTCCCTTAACACATCGATCTTTTCACACGTTCCCTTAACACATCGATCTTTACACACGTTCCCGTGTCCTTTCACTGTTTACACACGTTCCCTTAACACATCGATCTTTACACACGTTCCCTTAACACATCGATCTTTACACACGTTCCCATGACCTTTTACTGTTTACACACGTTCCCTTAACACATCGATCTTTACACACGTTCCCGTGACCTTTCACTGTTTACACACGTTCCCTTAACACATCGATCTTTACACACGTTCCCGTGTCCTTTCACTGTTTACACACGTTCCCTTAACACATCGATCTTTACACAGGTTCCCGTGACCTTTCACTGTTTACACACGTTCCCTTAACACATCGATCTTTGCACATGTTCCCATGTCCTTTCACTGTTTACACACTCTCCCTTAACACATCGATCTTTACACACGTTCCCTTAACACATCGATCTTTACACACGCTCCCATGACCTTTCACTGTATACACACGTTCCCTTAACACATCGATCTTTGCACATGTTCCCATGTCCTTTCACTGTTTACACACTCTCCCTTAACACATCGATCTTTACACACGTTCCCTTAACACATCGATCTTTACACACGTTCCCTTAACACATTGATCATTACACACTTTCCCTTAACACATTGATCTTTACACACGTTCCCTTAACACATTGATCTTTACACATGTTCCCGTGACCTTTCACTGTTTACACACGTTCCCTTAACACATCGATCTTTACACACGTTCCCGTGTCCTTTCACTGTTTACACACGCTCCCTTAACACATCGATCTTTACACAAGTTCCCGTGTCCTTTCACTGTTTACACACGTTCCCTTAACACATCGATCTTTACACACGTTCCCTTAACACATCGATCTTTACACACGTTCCCTTCACACATCGATCTTTACACACGTTCCCTTAACACATCGATCTTTATATACGTTCCCGTGTCCTTTCACTGTTTACACACGTTCCCTTAACACATTGATCTTTACACACGTTCCCATGACCTTTTTCTGTTTACACACGTTCCCTTAACACATCGATCTTTACACACGTTCCCTTAACACATCGATCTTTACACACGTTCCCTTCACACATCGATCTTTACACACGTTCCCTTAACACATCGATGTTTACACACGTTCCCATGACCTTTCACTGTTTACACACGTTCCCTTAACACATCGATCTTTACACATTCCCATGACCTTTCACTGTTTACACACGTTCCCTTAACACATCGATCTTTACACACGTTCCCTTAACACATCGGTCTTTACACACGTTCCCTTAACACATCGATGTTTACACACGTTCCCATGACCTTTTTCTGTTTACACACGTTCCCTTAACACATCGATCTTTACACACGTTCCCTTAACACATCGATGTTTACACACGTTCCCATGACCTTTCACTGTTTACACACGTTCCCTTAACACATCGATCTTTACACACGTTCCCGTGACCTTTTACTGTTTACAAACGTTCCCTTAACACATTGATCTTTACACATTCCCATGACCTTTCACTGTTTACACACGTTCCCTTAACACATCGATGTTTACACACGTTCCCTTAACACATCGGTCTTTACACCCGTTCCCTTAACACATCGATGTTTACACACGTTCCCTTAACACATCGATCTTTACACATGTTCCCGTGTCCTTTCACTGTTTACACACGTTCCCTTAACACATTGACCTTTACACACGTTCCCATGACCTTTCACTGTTTACACACGTTCTCTTTCCACATTGACCTTTACACACGTTCCCATGACCTTTCACTGTTTACACACGTTCCCTAAACACATCATTCTTTACTCACGTTCCCATGACATTTCACTGTTTACACACGCTCCCTTAACACATCGATCTTTACACACGTTCCCTTAACACATCGATTTTTACACACGCTCCCTCAACACATCGATCTTTACACACGTTCCCATGACCTTTCACTGTTTACACACGTTCCCTTAACACATCGATCTTTACACACATTCCCTTAACACATCGATCATTACACACGTTCCCTTAACACATTGACCTTTACACACATTCCCATGACCTTTCACTGTTTACACGCGTTCCCTAAACACATCGATCTTTACACACGTTCCCATGACCTTTCACTGTTTACACACGCTCCCTTAACACATCGATCTTTACACACGTTCCCTTAACACATCGATCTTTACACACGTTCCCATGACCTTTCACTGTTTACACACGTTCCCTTAACACATCGATCTTTACACACGTTCCCTTAACCCATCGATCTTTACACACGTTCCCGTGACCTTTCACTGTTTACACACGTTCCCTTAACACATCGATCTTTACACACGTTCCCATGACCTTTCACTGTTTACACACGTTCCCTTAACACATTGATCTTTACACACGTTCCCATGACCTTTTACTGTTTACACACGTTCCCTTAACACATCGATCTTTACACACGTTCCCTTAACACATCGATCTTTACACACGTTCCCGTGACCTTTCACTGTTTACACACTTTCCCTTAACACATCGATCTTTACACACGTTCCCATGACCTTTCACTGTTTACACACGCTCCCTTAACACATCGATCTTTACACACGTTCCCTAAACACATCGATCTTAACACACGTTCCCGTGACCTTTCACTGTTTACACACGTTCCCATAACACATCGATCTTTACACACGTTCCCTTAAAACATCGATCTTTACACACGTTCCCGTGACCTTTCACTGTTTACACACGTTCCCTTAACACATCGATATTTACACACGTTCCCATGACCTTTTACTGTTTACACATGTTCCCTTAACACATCGATCTTTACACACGTTCCCTTAACACATCGATCTTTACACACGTTCCCGTGACCTTTCACTGTTTACACACGTTCCCTTAACACATCGATCTTTACACACGTTCCCTTAACACATCGATCTTTACACACTTTCGCTTAACACATTGACCTTTACACACGTTCCCATGACCTTTCACTGTTTACACACGTTCCCTTAACACATCGACATTTACACACGTTCCCGTGACCTTTTACTGTTTACACACGTTCCCTAAACACATCGATCTTTACACACGTTCCCATGACCTTTCACTGTTTACACACGTTCCCTTAACACGTCGATCTGGACACACGTTGCCATGACCTTTCACTGTTTACACACGTTCCCTTAACACATCGATCTTTACACACGTTCCAGTGTCCTTTCACTGTTTACACACGTTCCCTTAACACATCGATCTTTACACACGTTCCCTTAACACATCGGTCTTTACACATGTTCCCGTGACCTTTCACTGTTTACACACACTCCCTTAACACATCGATCTTTACACACGTTCCCGTGACCTTTCACTGTTTACACACATTCCCTTCACACATCGATCTTTACACACGTTCCCGGGACCTTTCACTGTTTACACACGCTCCCTTAACACATCGATCTTTACACACGCTCCCTTAACACATCGATCTTTACACACGTTCCCTTAACACATCGATCTTTACACACGTTCCCATGACCTTTCACTGTTTACACACGTTCCCTAAACACATCGATCTTGTCACACGTTCCCATGACCTTTCACTGTTTACACACGCTCCCTTAACACATCGATCTTTACACACGTTCCCTTAACACATCGATTTTTACACACGCTCCCTTAACACATCGATCTTTACACACATTCCCATGACCTTTCACTGTTTACACACGTTCCCTTAACACATCGATCTTTACACACGTTCTCTTAACACATCAATCTTTACACACATTCCCTTAACACATCGATCTTTACACACGTTCCCTTAACACATTGACCTTTACACACATTCCCATGACCTTTCACTGTTTACACACGTTCCCTAAACACATCGATCTTTACACACTTTCCCATGACCTTTCACTGTTTACACACGTTCCCTTAACACATCGATCTTTACACACGTTCCCTTAACACATCGATCTTTACACACGTTCCCGTGACCTTTCACTGTTTACACACGTTCCCTGAACACATCGATATTTACGCACGTTCCCATGACCTTTTACTGTTTACACACGTTCCCTTAACACATCGATCTTTACACACGTTCCCTTAACACATCGATCTTTACACACGTTCCCGTGACCTTTCACTGTTTACACACGTTCCCTTAACACATCGATCTTTACACACGTTCCCTTGACACATCGATCTTTACACACTTTCCCTTAACACATTGACCTTTACACACATTCCCATGACCTTTCCCTTTTTACACACGTTCCCTTAACACATCGACCTTTACACACGTTCCCGTGACCTTTTACTGTTTACACACGTTCCCTAAACACATCGATCTTTACACACGTTCCCGTGACCTTTTACTGTTTACACACGTTCCCTAAACACATCGATCTTTACACACGTTCCCGTGTCCTTTTACTGTTTACACACGATCCCTAAACACATCGAACTTTACACACGTTCCCATGACCTTTCACTGTTTACACACGTTCCCTTAACACATCGATCTTTACACACGTTCCCGTGACCTTTTTCTGTTCACACACGTTCCCTTAACACATTGACCTTTACACACGTTCCCGTGACCTTTCACTGTTTACACACGTTCTCTTTCCACATTGACCTTTACACACGTTCCCATGACCTTTCACTGTTTACACACGTTCCCTAAACACATCGATCTTTCCACACGTTCCCATGACCTTTCACTGTTTACACACGCTCCCTTAACACATCGATCTTTACACACGTTCCCTTAACACATCGATTTTTACACACGCTCCCTTAACACATCGATCTTTACACACGTTCCCATGACCTTTCACTGTTTACACACGTTCCCTTAACACATCGATCTTTACACACGTTCCCTTAACACATTGACCTTTACACACATTCCCATGACCTTTCACTGTTTACACACGTTCCCTTAACACATCGTTCTTTACACACGTTCCCTTAACACATCGATCTTTACACACGTTCCCATGACCGTTCACTGTTTACACACGTTCCCTTAACACATCGATCTTTACACACGTTCCCGTGACCTTTCACTGTTTACACACTTTCCCTTAACACATCGATCTTTACACACGTTCCCGTGACCTTTCACTGTTTACACACTTTCCCTTAACACATCGATCTTTACACACGTTCCCATGACCTTTCACTGTTTACACACGTTCCCTTAACACTTCGATCTTTACACACGTTCCCTTAACCCATCTTTCTTTACACACGCTCCCTTAACACATCGATCTTTACACACGTTCCCTTCACACATCGAACTTTACACACGTTCCCTTAACACATCGATCTTTACACACGTTCCCATGACCTTTCACTGTTTACACACGTTCCCTTAACACATCGATCTTTACACACGTTCCCTTAACACATTGATCTTTACACACGTTCCCGTGACCTTTTACTGTTTACACACGTTCCCTTAACACATCGATCTTTACACACGTTCCCTTAACACATTGATCTTTACACACATTCCCGTGACCTTTCACTGTTTACACACGTTCCCTTCACACATCGATCTTTACACACGTTCCCCTAACACATCGCTCTTTACACACGTTCCCGTGTCCTTTCACTGTTTACACACGTTCCCTTAACACCTCGATCTTTACACACGTTCCCTTAACACATCGATCTTTACACACGTTCCCGTGACCTTTCACTGTTTACACACGTTCCCTTAACACATCGATCTTTACACACGTTCCTGTGACCTTTCACTGTTTACACACGTTCCCTTAACACATCGATCTTTACACACGTTCCCTTAACACATCGATCTTTACACACGTTCCCGTGTCCTTTCACTGTTTACACACGTTCCCTTAACACATCGATCTTTGCACACGTTCCCTTAACACATCGATCTTTACACACGTTCCCATGACCTTTTACTGTTTACACACGTTCCCTTAACACATTGACCTTTACACACGTTCCCATGACCTTTCACTGTTTACACACGTTCTCTTTCCACATTGACCTTTACACACGTTCCCATGACCTTTCACTGTTTACACACGTTCCCTTAACACGTCGATCTTGACACACGTTCCCATGACCTTTCACTGTTTACACACGTTCCCTAAACACATCATTCTTTACACACGTTCCCATGACATTTCACTGTTTACACACGCTCCCTTAACACATCGATCTTTACACACGTTCCCTTAACACATCGATTTTTACACACGCTCCCTCAACACATCGATCTTTACACACGTTCCCATGACCTTTCACTGTTTACACACGTTCCCTTAAAACATCGATCTTTACACACGTTCCCTTAACACATCGATCTTTACACACATTCCCTTAACACATCGATCTTTACACACGTTCCCTTAACACATCGATCTTTACACACATTCCCATGACCTTTCACTGTTTACACACGTTCCCTAAACACATCGATCTTTACACACGTTCCCATGACCTTTCACTGTTTACACACGCTCCCTTAACACATCGATCTTTACACACGTTCCCTTAACACATCGATCTTTACACACGTTACCATGACCTTTCACTGTTTACACACGTTCCCTTAACACATCGATCTTTACACACGTTCCCTTAACCCATCGATCTTTACACACGTTCCCGTGACCTTTCACTGTTTACACACGTTCCCTTAACACATCGATCTTTACACACGTTCCCATGACCTTTCACTGTTTACACGCGTTCCCTTAACACATTGATCTTTACACACGTTCCCATGACCTTTTACTGTTTACACACGTTCCCTTAACACATCGATCTTTACACACGTTCCCTTAACACATCGATCTTTACACACGTTCCCGTGACCTTTCACTGTTTACACACGTTCCCTTAACACATCGATCTTTACACACGTTCCCATGACCTTTCACTGTTTACACACGCTCCCTTAACACATCGATCTTTACACACGTTCCCGTGACCTTTCACTGTTTACACACGTTCCCTTAACACATCGATCTTTACACACGTTCCCTCAACACATCGATCTTTACACACGTTCCCGTGACCTTTCACTGTTTACACACGTTCCCTTAACACATCGATCGTTACACACGTTCCCTTAACACATCGATCTTTACACACGTTCCCGTGACCTTTTACTGTTTACACATGTTCCCTAAACACATCGACCTTTACACACGTTCCCATGACCTTTCACTGTTTACACACGTTCCCTAAACACATCGATATTTACACACGTTCCCATGACCTTTCACTGTTTACACACGTTCCCTTAACACATCGATTATTACACACGCTCCCTTAACACATCGATCTTTACACACGTTCCCATGACCTTTCACTGTTTACACACGTTCCCTTTTAACATCGATCTTTACACACGTTCCCTTAACACATCGATCTTTACACACGTTCCCTTAACACATTGACCTTTACACACATTCCCATGACCTTTCACTGTTTACACACGTTCCCTAAACACATCCATCTTTACACACATTCCCATGACCTTTCACTGTTTACACACATTCCCTAAACACATCGATCTTTACACACGTTCCCATGACCTTTCACTGTTTACACACGTTCCCTTAACACATCGATCTTTACACACGTTCCCGTGACCTTTTACTGTTTACACACGTTCCCTTCACACATCGATCTTTACACACGTTCCCGTGACTTTTTACTGTTTACACACGTTCCCTTAACACATCGATCTTTACTCATGTTCCCGTGTCCTTTCAGTGTTTACACACGTTCCCTTAACACATCGATCTTTACACACGTTCCCTTAACACATCGATGTTTACACACGTTCCCATGACCTTTCACTGTTTACACACGTTCCCTTAACACATCGTTCTTTACACACGTTCCCTTAACACATCGATCTTTACACACGTTCCCGTGACCTTTCACTGTTTACACACGTTCCCTTAACACATCGAGCTTTACACACGTTCCCGTGACCTTTCACTGTTTACACACTTTCCCTTAACACATCGATCTTTACACACGTTCCCATGACCTTTCACTGTTTACACACGTTCCCTTAACACATCGATCTTTACACACGTTCCCATGACCTTTTACTGTTTACACACGTTCCCTTAACACATCGATCTTTACACACGTTCCCGTGACCTTTCACTGTTTACACACGTTCCCTTAACACATTGACCTTTACACACATTCCCATGACCTTTCACTGTTTACACACGTTCCCTAAACACATCGATCTTTACACACGTTCCCATGACCTTTCACTGTTTACACACGTTCCCTTAACACATCGATCTTTACACACGTTCCCATGACCTTTCACTGTTTACACACGTTCCCTTAACACATCGATCTTTACACACGTTCCCATGACCTTTCACTGTTTACACACGTTCCCTTAACACATCGATCTTTACACACGTTCCCGTGACCTTTCACTGTTTACACACTTTCCCTTAACACATCGATCTTTACACACGTTCCCATGACCTTTCACTGTTTACACACGCTCCCTTAACACATCGATCTTTACACACGTTCCCTTCACACATCGAACTTTACACACGTTCCCTTAACACATCGATCTTTACACACGTTCCCATGACCTTTCACTGTTTACACACGTTCCCTTAACACATCGATCTTTACACACGTTCCCTTAACCCATCTTTCTTTACACACGCTCCCTTAACACATCGATCTTTACACACGTTCCCTTCACACATCGAACTTTACACACGTTCCCTTAACACATCGATCTTTATACACGTTCCCATGACCTTTCACTGTTTACACACGTTCCCTTAACACATCGATCTTTACACACGTTCCCTTAACACATTGATCTTTACACACGTTCCCGTGACCTTTTACTGTTTACACACGTTCCCTTAACACATCGATCTTTACACACGTTCCCTTAACACATTGATCTTTACACACATTCCCATGACCTTTCACTGTTTACACACGTTCCCTTCACACATCGATCTTTACACACGCTCCCATGACCTTTCACTGTTTACACACGTTCCCTTAACACATCGATCTTTACACACGTTCCCTTAACACATCGCTCTTTACACACGTTCCCGTGTCCTTTCACTGTTTACACACGTTCCCTTAACACCTCGATCTTTACACACGTTCCCTTAACACATCGATCTTTACACACGTTCCCGGGACCTTTCACTGTTTACACACGTTCCCTTAACACATCGATCTTAACACACGTTCCCATGTCCTTTCACTGTTTACACACGTTCCCTTAACACATCGATCTTTACACACGTTCCCTTAACACATCGATCTTTACACACGTTCCCGTGTCCTTTCACTGTTTACACACGTTCCCTTAACACATCGATCTTTGCACACGTTCCCTTAACACATCGATCTTTACACACGTTCCCATGACCTTTTACTGTTTACACACGTTCCCTTAACACATCGATCTTTACACACGTTCCCTTAACACATCGATCTTTACACACGTTCCCGTGACCTTTCACTGTTTACACACGTTCCTTTAACACATCGATCTTTACACATGTTCCCATGACCTTTCACTGTTTACACACGCTCCCTTAACACATCGATCTTTACACACATTCCCATGACCTTTCACTGTTTACACACGTTCCCTTAACACATCGATCTTTACACACGCTCCCTTAACACATCGATCTTTACACACGTTCCCATGACCTTTCACTGTTTACACACGTTCCCTTGACATTCACACATGTTCCCATAACATCCCTGTTTCTCAATAATTACACATTACATATGGTCCCTAAACCTTCAGTATTTTCCCTCGCTCCCTAAAATCTCTTACTCATTGCACATGTTCTCTGAACACAGCACTCCTTCCACATGCTGGCTTCTACCTTCGGCATTTACACATGCTCCCTTAACCCTTAACCCTACACATACCATCTCTTAACACCTCAATCTTCTCACAAGTTCCTCTAACCTTTCAACCTGTTAACCCCTTACCTTTTGCACACATTCCCTAACCCCCCCCAAACCCCTTATCCTCGCGCCTTTGAACCCCCTCGCTTTCCACGCCGTCTGTCACCGTTCACTATTTACACACGCTCCCTTCACCTTTTCTTCCTTCTCCAGCCCTCACTCTTCACCCACTCCAGCATCACGGTCTCATTCTTTTACACACAGTCCCTTAACTTTCCATTCCGGACCAATTCGCCGCTCTTTTTTACACACGCTCCCTTAACCAGATGCACTTCTCCCACGGTCCTTTCACGTTCGAACACGGACCTTGAATCTCTCTGTGTTTTCACTCGCTCCCTCAATCGCTCAAACGCCTCACTCCCTCCGTGCCGTCCTGTAAAACGCACTCCGGACCCATGTTCCCGAAATCCTTCGATCCTTGCCCGTGCTCCTTTAGCTGCCTTTCTCTTTTAGCCACTCTCCCTTAACTCTTCAGCGTTTCCTCTCGCTCCCTGAACACCACACTCCTTCCTCGGGTTTCCCTGAAACCTCACGGCCTTTATCACCCCCCCCCACCCCACCTCGAACCTCGCTGACACCTCGCCAATCCCTCACTGGTCACGCACACTCCTTTCCCAGTCTGATCTTCCCTGAGCCGCCCCCCCCCAACCCACCACCGACGCGCGCGTTCCCGTAACACAGGAATCTTTGCACCGGGCAGCTGGAGATGCCCACAGTTCGCGGAAGTTCAAACATTTTCAAACGCGCCCTTCGTCGATCACACATGACACACGCTCCCTTAACCGTTCACTCAGAGCTACACGGTCATCGAGATGGTACAGCGCGGAAACAGACCCTTCGGCCCAACCCGTCCATGCTGACCCAGATATCCCAACCCAATCTAGTCCCACCTGCCAGCACCCGGCCCATATCCCCCCCAAACCCTTCCTATTCATATACCCATCCAGATGCCTCTTAAATGCTGTAATTGTACCAGCCCCCACCACATCCTCTGGCAGCACATTCCATACACGTACCACCCTCTGGGTGAAAAAGTTGCCCCTTAGGTCTCTTTTATATCTTTCCCCTCTCACCCTAAACCTATGCCCCTCTAGTTCTGGGCTCCCCTACCCCAGGGGAAAAGACTTTGTCTATTTACCCTATCCATGCCCCTCATGATTTTATAAACCTCTATAAGGTCACCCCTCAGCCTCCGACGCTCCAGGGAAAACAGCCCCAGCCTGTTCAGCCCCTCCCTGTAACTTAAGCCTTCCAGTTCTTGTAACATCTTTGCAAATGATTTTTATTTTGCAACCTTTCCAGTTTAATACCATCCTTCCAAAGGCGTTCGGTCCTCCAAGTGTGGCCTCACGAAAGCCACGTGAAGATCTAAAATGACTCCTGAACTCAATGCTCCCTCGTACCCCCACTCTTTACACCCCCCCCCGCCCGCCTCGGATTGCTCTGTCCTCTCTGTACCCGCTCCCTCTCCCGAAACGGGCTCAGTCTTTACACACGCTCCCTAACACCCTCACTCTTTTACACACACGCAGAAGACCACAAGAGAGCAGGGCAATTTGTGGGATAGATGGACAGAAATGTAGCGTTTCCACGCCCCCCCCCACCTCCGTAAGATCGGGTTGGAGTGCCAACTCCAAGACTGGGGATGTGACAGTGGGAGGGTGATCGACAGAGTGTCGCTCCCGGGAACCCGGTTTGTCCTCGGGAACGATTCGGCAGGGTCCAAGGGTGGGAGCGACACCCCCTTGTTGTGGGGAAGCCCCGAGGAAGAGCAAGAAACCGAGGAGTTCAAACAGAAATATCTCAGGAAATTCTCAACCCCCCCCACCCCATTCTCCCTGGAACCTTTGATCCTCTTGATATTCAGAAACCCATCTCTTTCTGTCTTAAATACACTCTCAATGCGCTGACCTCCTCAGCCTTCTGAGAATCTAGAGATTCTCCAATCACCGGCTGAGAGATGTTGCTGCTCTTTGAGGGGCCCTATTCTCTCCCGAGTTACCCTTGTGTCCTTAATATATTTGTAAAATCCCTTTGGATTCTCCTCAATTCTATTTGCCAAAGCTATCTCATGTCCCCGTTTTGCCCTCCTGATTTCCCTCTTAAGTAGACTCCAACTTCCTTCATACTCTTCTCAGGATTCACTCGATCTCTCCTGTCTGTACCTGACAGATGCTTCCTTCTTTTTCTTAACCAAACCCTCAATTTCTTTAGTCATCCTGCATTCCCTACACCTACCAGCCTTCCCTTTCACCCTGACAGGAATATACTTCCTCTGGATTCTCATTATCTCATTCCTGAAGGCTTCCCATTTTCCAGCCGTCCCTTTACCTGCGAACATCTGCCTCCAATCAGCTTTCGAAAGTTCTTGCCTTAATACCGTCAAAATTGGCGTTTCTATAATATCAAACTTCAACTTTTAGATCTGGTCTGTCCTTTTCCATCAATTCCCCACCCTCTTTACACACATTCCCAAATTCCCAACCTCATTACGCACACTCCCTAACTCCCCTCCCTCTTTACACACACTTTCTCACTCTGTTGCCTTTTTACACACATTCCTTAATTCCCCACCCAATTTTCAAACAGCCCCTAATTCACCACCGTCTTTACACACGGTCCCTAATTCCCCACCCCTTTTACACACATTCCCTAACTCTCTTCCCTCTTTACACACACTCCCTAATCCAACACCCACTTTACACGCAGTCACTAAACCCACACCCTCTTCACACACGGTCCCTAATTCCCCACTCCCTTGATGCATGTTCCCTAATCTGGCACCCTCTTTACACACACTCCCAAAATCCCCACCCTCTTTACAAACAATCCCTAATCCCCAGCACTGTCGGAGGGTCAGTACTGAGGGAGTGCCGCACTGTCGGAGGGTCAGTACTGAGGGAGTGCCGCACTGTCGGAGGGTCAGTACCGAGGGAGCGCCGCACTGTCGGAGGGTCAGTACTGAGGGAGTGCCGCACTGTCGGAGGGTCAGTACTGAGGGACTGCCGCACTGTCGGAGGGTCAGTACCGAGGGAGCGCCGCACTGTCGGAGGGTCAGTACCGAGGGAGGGCTGCACTGTCGGAGGGTCAGTACTGAGGGAGCGCCGCACTGTCAGAGGGTTAGTACTGAGGGAGTGCCTCACTGTGGGAGGGTCAGTACTGAGGGAGCCCCGCACTGTCGGAGGGTGAGTACTGAGAGAGTGCCGCACTATGGGAGGGTCAGTACTGAGGGAGGGCCGCACTGTGGGAGGGTCAGTACTGAGGGAGCGCTGCACTGTCGGAGGGTCAGTACTGAGGGAGTCCTGCACTGTGGGAGGGTCAGTACTGAGGGAGTGCCGCACTGTCGGAGGGTCAGTACTGAGGGAGCCCCGCACTGTCGGAGGGTCAGTACTGAGGGAGGGCCGCACTGTCGGAGGGTCAGTACTGAGGGAGTGCCGTACTGTCGGAGGGTCAGTACTGAGGGAGGGCCGCACTGTGGGAGGGTCAGTACTGAGGGAGGGCCGCACTGTCGGAGGGTCAGTACTGAGGGAGCGCCGCACTGTCGGAGGGTCAGTACTGAGGGAGGGCCGCACTGTCGGAGGGTCAGTACTGAGGGAGTGCCGCACTGTCGGAGGGTCAGTGCTGAGGGAGTGCTGCACTGTCGGAGGGTCAGTACTGAGGGAGTGCCGCACTGTCGGAGGGTCAGTACCGAGGGAGTGTGGCACTGTCTGAGGGTCAGTACTGAGGGAGTGCCGCACTGTCGGAGGGTCAGTACTGAGGGAGGGCCGCACTGTCGGAGGGTCAGTACTGAGGGAGAGCCGCACTGTAGGAGGGTCAGTACTGAGGGAGGGCCGCACTGTCGGAGGGTCAGTACTGAGGGAGTGCCGCACTGTGGGAGGGTCAGTACTGAGGGAGGGCCGCACTGTGGGAGGGTCAGTACTGAGGGAGGGCCGCACTGTCGGAGGGTCAGTACTGAGGAAGTGATGCACTGTCCGAGGGTCAGTACTGAGGGAGGGCCGCACTGTCGGAGGGTCAGTACTGAGGGAGGGCCGCACTGTCGGAGGGTCAGTACTGAGGGAGGGCCGCACTGTCGGAGGGTCAGTACTGAGGGAGTGACGCACTGTCCGAGGGTCAGTACTGAGGGAGAGCCGCACTGTCGGAGGGTCAGTACTGAGGGTGGGCCGCACTGTCGGAGGGTCAGTACTGAGGGAGGGCCGCACTGTCGGATCATGCGCAGAATTGTGGAAACCCCACTCCCTGCTCGTTCCCCTCCGAACCTTCCCAGATCCTGCGCCCCCCCCGCCCCCCTGCATCCTCTTCCTGAGCTTCACCACATTGCGAGCATGAGTGCTCCATCTGGCCCGCAGAGATCCGTTCGAGAGTGTCAAGTCCTGCCAAAGATATGCAGAGGCATCGGCCAGGGAGTGGTGCAACTGAACGTTCACAGGGACGTGCTGTTTTAGAGAGTGGTTTTCCGTTTCTCATCCTAATTAGGGATAATTCCAAGCAGACAGAGTGTGTTGCAATCTCAGTCTTTGTAGAAAACGCGTTAATCCCTTTATCCCGATAGGGTTTGGCAACGAGACCCTTATTATGAGATTGACGCAGTCTTCCGTCCATAATAAAACCCCCATCACCCCCCTCAGTCTTGGCTGTTCGAACGCTAATTTGCGATCAGCGGTGATTTCCCAAAGTTTCATTTCCCCTCCCCGTGCTGCCAGACTCCGGGGTTTGTGGTTTCTCGGAGCGTCGCAGCCAGCGGATGATTTATTTCGAGGGATTTTATTATTTTTTTCTCCCCCCCCCCACCCATGACTCAAAGAGGCTGTTTTGGTCCTGCTCTGGTCATCGGCCCCCATCCCCAGTCAGGCTAAAGTCAGGATGGGGTCACCCATTCGAGACAGAGAGCTGGCACAAAGATGGCGGGGTGGTGAACATGTGTTGCTGGAAAAGCGCAGCAGGTCTAAAGAAGGGCTGATGCCCGAAACGTTGATTCTCCTGCTCCTTGGATGCTGCCTGAGCTGCTGCGCTTTTCCAGCAACACATTTTCAGCTCTGATCTCCAGCATCTGCCGTCCTCACTTTCTCTACAAAGATTGGTGGGGGGGGGGGTGCGGGGCGAATGGGGGACATTCGCAGGATCGAATCTGCCTGAACTTGGCTGGTCTTCCTGGGGGGACGGGGGGGGGGGGGGGAGGTTTTGGGGCAGGAGCTGACCCCCCTGACCCAGTGGTGCAGACTGGCACACTCCAAGGTTGGTAAGGGTGGCACGGTGGCTCGGTGGTCAGCACCGCTGCCTCACGGCACCAGGGAGCCGGGTCCGATCCCAACCTCAGGGCGACTGTCTGTCTGGAGTTTGCACATTCTCCTCGTGTCTGCGTGGGTTACCTCCGGGTGCTCCAGTTTCCTCCCACAGTCCAAAGATGTGCAGGTTAGGGTGGATTGGCCATGCTAAATTACCCCATAGTGTTCAGGGATGTGTAGGTTAGGGTGGATTAGGTGTAGGTGTTTAGATGAGGGTGGGGTATATCAGAGTGTGTTACAGTGAGGGGTGTGGGGTATATCAGAGAGTGTTACAGTGAGGGGTGTGGGGTATATCAGAGTGTGTTACAGTGAGGGGGTGTGGGGTATATCAGAGTGTGTTACAGTGAGGGGTGTGGGGTATATCAGAGAGTGTTACAGTGAGGGGTGTGGGGTATGTCAGGGAGTGTTACAGTGAGGGGTGTGGGGTATGTCAGGGAGTGTTACAGTGAG
Organism: Chiloscyllium punctatum; assembly: GCF_047496795.1. Lineage (NCBI taxonomy): Eukaryota > Metazoa > Chordata > Chondrichthyes > Orectolobiformes > Hemiscylliidae > Chiloscyllium > Chiloscyllium punctatum. The sequence goes on from NC_092785.1 coordinate 40,750,620, forward strand.
GGGTGTGGGGTATATCAGAGAGTGTTACAGTGAGGGGGTGGGGGTATATCAGAGAGTGTTACAGTGAGGGGGTGTGGGGTATATCAGGGAGTGTTACAGTGAGGGGTGTGGGGTACGTCAGAGTGTGTTACAGTGAGGGGGTGTGGGGTATATCAGAGAGTGTTACAGTGAGGGGGTGTGGGGTATATCAGAGAGTGTTACAGTGAGGGGTGTGGGGTATATCAGAGAGTGTTACAGTGAGGGGTGTGGGGTATATCAGAGAGTGTTACAGTGAGGGGTGTGGGGTATATCAGAGAGTGTTACAGTGAGGGGTGTGGGGTATATCAGAGAGTGTTACAGTGAGGGGTGTGGGGAATATCAGAGAGTGTTACAGTGAGGGGGTGTGGGGTATATCAGAGAGTGTTACAGTGAGGGGTGTGGGGTATATCAGAGAGTGTTACAGTGAGGGGGTGTGGGGTATATCAGAGTGTGTTAGAGTGAGGGGTGTGGGGTATATCAGAGAGTGTTAGAGTGAGGGGTGTGGGGTATATCAGAGAGTGTTACAGTGAGGGGTGTGGGGTATATCAGGGAGTGTTAGAGTGAGGGGTGTGGGGTATATCAGAGAGTGTTACAGTGAGGGGGTGTGGGGTATATCAGAGTGTTACAGTGAGGGGGTGTGGGGTATATCAGGGAGTGTTACAGTGAGGAGGTGTGGGGTATATCAGTGTGTTACAGTGAGGGGTGTGGGGTATATCAGGGAGTGTTAGAGTGAGGGGTGTGGGGTACATCAGAGAGTGTTACAGTGAGAGGGTGTGGGGTATATCAGAGAGTGTTGCAGTGAGGGGTGTGGTGTATATCAGAGAGTGTTACAGTGAGGGGTGTGGGGTATATCAGAGAGTGTTACAGTGAGGGGTGTGGTGTATATCAGAGAGTGTTACAGTGAGGGGGTGTGGGGTATATCAGGGAGTGTTACAGTGAGGGGGTGTGGGGTATATCAGAGAGTGTTGCAGTGAGGGGTGTGGGGTATATCAGAGAGTGTTACAGTGAGGGGGTGTGGGGTATATCAGGGAGTGTTACAGTGAGGGGGTGTGGGCTATATCAGAGAGTGTTACAGTGAGGGGTGTGGGGTATATCAGGGAGTGTTACAGTGAGGGGGTGTGGGCTATATCAGAGAGTGTTACAGTGAGGGGTGTGGTGTATATCAGTGTGTTACAGTGAGGGGTGTGGGCTATATCAGAGAGTGTTGCAGTGAGGGGTGTGGTGTATATCAGAGAGTGTTACAGTGAGGGGGTGTGGGGTATATCAGGGAGTGTTACAGTGAGGGGTGTGGGGTATATCAGAGAGTGTTACAGTGAGGGGGTGTGGGGTATATCAGAGTGTGTTACAGTGAGGGGGTGTGGGGTATATCAGGGAGTGTTACAGTGAGGGGGTGTGGGCTATATCAGAGAGTGTTACAGTGAGGGGGTGTGGGGTATATCAGAGAGTGTTACAGTGAGGGGTGTGGGGTATATCAGTGTGTTACAGTGAGGGGGTGTGGGGTATATCAGAGAGTGTTACAGTGAGGGGGTGTGGGGTATATCAGAGAGTGTTACAGTGAGGGGGTGTGGGGTATATCAGGGAGTGTTACAGTGAGGGGTGTGGGGTATATCAGGGTGTGTTACAGTGAGGGGTGTGGGGTATATCAGGGAGTGTTACAGTGAGGGGGTGTGGGGTATATCAGAGAGTGTTACAGTGAGGGGTGTGGGGTATATCAGAGAGTGTTACAGTGAGGGGGTGTGGGGTATATCAGAGTGTGTTACAGTGAGGGGTGTGGGGTATATCAGTGTGTTACAGTGAGGGGTGTGGGGTATATCAGGGTGTGTTACAGTGAGGGGGTGTGGGCTATATCAGGGAGTGTTACAGTGAGGGGTGTGGGGTATATCACAGGGTGTTACAGTGAGGGGGTGTGGGGTATATCAGAGTGTGTTACAGTGAGGGGTGTGGGGTATATCAGTGTGTTACAGTGAGGGGTGTGGGGTATATCAGGGTGTGTTACAGTGAGGGGGTGTGGGCTATATCAGGGAGTGTTACAGTGAGGGGTGTGGGGTATATCAGAGAGTGTTACAGTGAGGGGGTGTGGGGTATATCAGTGTGTTACAGTGAGGGGGGTGTGGGGTATATCAGAGAGTGTTACAGTGAGGGGGTGTGGGGTATATCAGAGAGTGTTACAGTGAGGGGGTGTGGGGTATATCAGAGAGTGTTACAGTGAGGGGGTGTGGGGTATATCAGAGAGTGTTACAGTGAGGGGTGTGGGGTATATCAGTGTATTACAGTGAGGGGGTGTGGAGTGTATCAGGGAGTGTTACAGTGAGGGGGTGTGGGGTATATCAGAGAGTGTTACAGTGAGGGGGTGTGGGGTATATCAGGGAGTGTTACAGTGAGGGGGTGTGGGGTATATCAGAGTGTGTTACAGTGAGGGGGTGTGGGGTATATCAGGGAGTGTTACAGTGAGGGGGTGTGGGGTATATCAGGGAGTGTTACAGTGAGGGGTGTGGGGTACGTCAGAGTGTGTTACAGTGAGGGGGTGTGGGGTATATCAGAGAGTGCTACAGTGAGTGTTGTGGGGTATATCAGAGTGTGTTACAGTGAGGGGTGTGGGGTATATCAGTGTGTTACAGTGAGGGGTGTGGGCTATATCAGGGAGTGTAACAGTGAGGGGTGTGGGGTATATCAGAGTGTGTTACAGTGAGGGGTGTGGGGTATATCAGTGTGTTACAGTGAGGGGTGTGGGCTATATCAGGGAGTGTAACAGTGAGGGGTGTGGGGTATATCAGGGCGTGTTACAGTGAGGGGTGTGGGGTATATCAGTGTGTTACAGTGAGGGGTGTGGGCTATATCAGGGAGTGTTACAGTGAGGGGGTGTGGGGTATATCAGAGAGTGTTACAGTGAGGGGGTGTGGGGTATATCAGAGAGTGTTACAGTGAGGGGTGTGGGGTATATCAGTGTGTTACAGTGAGGGGGGTGTGGGGTATATCAGAGAGTGTTACAGTGAGGGGTGTGGGGTATATCAGAGAGTGTTACAGTGAGGGGGTGTGGGGTATATCAGGGAGTGTTACAGTGAGGGGGTGGGGTATATCGGAGAGTGTTACAGTGAGGGGGTGTGGGGTATATCAGAGAGTGTTACAGTGAGGGGTCTGGGGTATATCAGAGAGTGTTACAGTGAGGGGGTGTGGGGTATATCAGAGAGTGTTACAGTGAGGGGGTGTGGGGTATATCAGTGTGTTACAGTGAGGGGGGTGTGGGGTATATCAGAGAGTGTTACAGTGAGGGGGTGTGGGGTATATCAGTGTGTTACAGTGAGGGGGGTGTGGGGTATATCAGAGAGTGTTACAGTGAGGGGGTGTGGGGTATATCAGTTTATTACAGTGAGAGGGTGTGGAGTATATCAGGGAGTGTTACAGTGAGGGGTGTGGGGTATATCACTGTCATAGTGAGGGGGTGTGGGCTATATCAGGGAGTGTTACAGTGAGGGGTGTGGGGTATATCAGAGAGTGTTACAGTGAGGGGGTGTGGGGTATATCAGAGAGTGTTACAGTGAGAGGGTGTGGGGTATATCAGAGAGTGTTACAGTGAGGGGGTGTGGGGTATATCAGTGTGTTACAGTGAGGGGGTGTGGAGTATATCAGGGAGTGTTACAGTGAGGGGTGTGGGGTATATCACTGTCACAGTGAGGGGGTGTGGGCTATATCAGGGAGTGTTACAGTGAGGGGTGTGGGGTATATCAGAGAGTGTTACAGTGAGGGGGTGTGGGGTATATCAGAGAGTGTTACAGTGAGGGGTGTGGGGTATATCAGAGAGTGTTACAGTGAGGGGGTGTGGGGTATATCTGTGTGTTACAGTGAGGGATGTGGGGTATATCACAGAGTGTTACAGTGAGGGGTGTGGGGTATATCAGGTAGTGTTACAGTGAGGGGTGTGGGGTATATCACAGAGTGTTACAGTGAGGGGTGTGGGGTATATCAGAGAGTGTCCCAGTGAGGGGGTGTGGGATATATCCGTGTGTTACAGTGAGGGGTGTGTGGGGTATATCAGAGTATGTTACAGTGAGGGGGTGTTGTGTATATCAGGGAGTGTTACAGTGAGGGGGTGTGGGGTATATCAGAGAGTGTTACAGTGAGGGGTGTGGGGTATATCAGGGAGTGTTACAGTGAGGGGTGTGTGGGGTATATCAGAGAGTGTTACAGTGAGGGGGTGTTGTGTATATCAGAGAGTGTTACAGTGAGGGGGTGTGGCGTATATCAGGGAGTGTTACAGTGAGGGGTGTGGGGTATATCAGAGAGTGTCCCAATGAGGGGGTGTGGGGTACATCAGTGTGCTGCAGTGAGGGGTGGGGTGTGTATATTGTTTTGTTCTAAGGGGTGTGGGATATATTGGGGAAATCCTGATGTGGAGACTGTGCA
>NC_092785.1:40765038-40766131 GCF_047496795.1 Chiloscyllium punctatum
GGGGGAGGGAGAGAGAGAGGGAGGGAGAGAGAGAGAGGGCTGACGCTACCCCAGGGCCACCCTGGCGGACTCCTCCCTCTCTCTCTCTCTGTGCTCTGTCTCTCTCTCTCTCTCTCTCTCTCTCTCTCGCTCTCTCTCGCTCTCTCTCGCTCTCCCAGCCATCGCTCTGATACAATAACACATTCACAGCACGCGACAATGGAAAGCCAAGACTTCCTGACGATTCACTATTAAAGATCACTGGTTATTTCTGACACCGAGCCTGGTTTATTGAGTTGGAATCTGATCACGTTTCTCTCGCTCTCTCTCTCTCTCTCTATGTTACGTTCTGCCTTTCGAGTCTCTTAATCTCCATCTTTCTCTCTGTCCCTCACATGGGTTTTCCCTCTCTATCTTTCGTGCTGTCTCTCTCTCTCTCTCGCACTCTCTCTATCTATCTCTCTCCCTCACTCCCACATTGCCTGTCACTTGATCTCTCTCTCTCTCTCTCTCTGTGCCTGTCTCTCTCTCTATCTCTCTCTCTCTCTGTCGCTCTATCTCTCTCTCTCTTTCTCTCTCCCTCACTCCCTCCGTGCCTGTCACTCGATCTCACTGTCTCTCTCTCTCTCCCTGTCGCTCTCTCTCTCTCTGTGCCTGTCTCTCTCTCTCTCTCTGTCTCTGTGCCTGTCTCTCTCTCTCTCTCTCTCTCTCTCTGTGCCTGTCTCTCTCTCTCTCTCTCTCTCTCTGTGCCTGTCCTCTCTCTCCTCTCTCTCTGTGCCTGTCTCTCACTCTCTCTCTCTCTCTGTGCCTGTCTCTCTCTCTCCCTCTCTCTCTGTGCCTGTCTCTCTCTCTCTCCCTCTCTGTGCCTCTCTCTCTCTCTCCACACCTGTCTCTCCCCATCTGTGCATGTCTCTCTCTATCTCTCTCTCTCTGTCACACTCTGTCTTCGTGTCTGTCTCTCTATCTTACTATCTGTCTCTCCAAACCTCTCTCTGTCCCTCTCAGTCACCGTCTTTGATGCTCTGTCTCTTTCATCATATCTCTCTCTCTCTCTGCCTTTCTGAATCTCACTCCATTTCGATCTGTGTCAGCCCGTCTCTGCCCCCGTTCTCTG
>NC_092785.1:40766231-40817583 GCF_047496795.1 Chiloscyllium punctatum
CGTCTTTGATGCTCTGTCTCTTTCATCATATCTCTCTCTCTCTCTGCCTTTCTGAATCTCACTCCATTTCGATCTGTGTCAGCCCGTCTCTGCCCCCGTTCTCTGAACCATGACCTTGCATGCACGGCTGCCCCCTCTCTTTCACTCTCTACATCCTTGAAGTTGCTCAGTGGTTAGCACCGCTGCCTCCCTGCTCCAGGGACCTGGGTTCAATTCCAGACTCAGGACGACTGTCTGTGGGGAGTTTCTACCGGGGTGCTCTCGTTTCCTCCCACAGGTGGATTGGCCATGCTAAATTACCCATAGTGCTCAGGGATGTGTAGGTTAGGGTGGATTGGCCATGCTAAATTACCCATAATGCTCAGGGATGTGTTGGTTAGGGTGGATTGGCCATGCTAAATTACCCATAGTGCTCAGGGATGTGTAGGTTAGGGTGGATTGGCCATGCTAAATTACCCCATAGTGTTCAGGGATGTGTAGGTTAGGGTGGATTGGCCATGCTAAATTACCCATAGTGTCCAGGGATGTGTAGGTTAGGGTGGATTGGCCATGCTAAATTACCCATAGTGTTCAGGGATGTGCAGGTTAGGGTGGATTGGCCATGCTAAATTACCCCAGAGTGTTCAGTGATGTGTAGGTTAGGGTGAATTGGCCATGCTAATTACCCATAGTGTTCAGGGATGTGTAGGTTAGGGTGGATTGGGCCATGATAAATTACCCATAGTGGTTCAGGGATGTGTAGGTTAGGGTGGATTGGCCATGCTAAATTACCCCATAGTGTTCAGGGATGTGCAGTGTTAGGGGTGGATTGGACATGCTAAATTACCCACAGTGTTCAGGATGTGTAGGTTAGGGTGGATTGGCCAGTGGAGAGACTGAAAGTAAAGAGAGAGAGAGAGAGAGAGGGAGTGAGATTGAGCGGGTAGTGATCATAATGCAGAGATAGGGAGGGGGTGTAGGGGCTGGAGGGGGGTTACAGAGATAGGGAGGGGGTGTAGGGGCTGGAGGGGGTTACAGAGATAGGAGGGGGGGTGTAGGGGGCTGGAGGGGGGTTTACAGAGATAGGGAGGGGGTGTAGGGTCTGGAGGGGGTTACAGAGATAGGGAGAGGGGGTGTAGGGGCTGGAGGGGGTTACAGAGATAGGGAGGGGGTGTAGGGGCTGGAGGGGGGGTTTACAGAGATAGGGGAGGGGGGTGTAGGGGCTGGAGGGGGTTACAGAGATAGGGAGGGGGGTGTAGGGGCTGGAGGGGGTTACAGAGATAGGGAGGGGGTGTAGGGGGTTACAGAGATAGGGAGGGGGGTGTAGGGGCTGGAGGGGGTTACAGAGATAGGGAGGGGGGTGTAGGGGCTGGAGGGGGTTACAGAGATAGGAAGGGGGTGTAGGGGCTGGAGGGGGTTATAGAGATAGGGAGGGGGGGTCGGGGCTGGAGGGGGTTACAGAGATAGGGAGGGGGTGTAGGGGCTGGAGGGGGTTACAGAGATAGGGAGGGGGGGGTCGGGGCTGGAGGGGGTTACAGAGATAGGGAGGGGGTGTAGGAGCTGGAGGGGGGTTACAGAGATAGGGAGGGGGTGTAGGGGCTGGAGGGGGTTACAGAGATAGGGAGGGGGTGTAGGGGCTGGAGGGGGTTACAGAGATAGGGAGGGGGTGTAGGGGCTGGAGGGGGTTACAGAGATAGGGAGGGGGTGTGTAGGGGCTGGAGGGGGGTTTACAGAGATAGGGAGGGGGTGTAGGGTCTGGAGGGGGTTACAGAGATAGGGAGGGGGTGTAGGGGGCTGGAGGGGGTTACAGAGATAGGGAGGGGGTGTAGGGGCTGAGAGGGGGGTTTACAGAGATAGGGAGGGGTGTAGGGCTGGAGGGGGTTACAGAGATAGGGGAGGGGGTGTAGGGGCTGGAGGGGGTTACAGAGATAGGGGAGGGGGTGTAGGGGGTTACAGAGATAGGGAGGGGGTGTAGGGGCTGGAGGGGGTTACAGAGATAGGGAGGGGGTGTAGGGGCTGGAGGGGGTTACAGAGATAGGAAGGGGGTGTAGGGGCTGGAGGGGGTTATAGAGATAGGGAGGGGGGGCGGTCGGGGCTGGAGGGGGTTACAGAGATAGGGAGGGGGTGTAGGGGCTGGAGGGGGGTTACAGAGATAGGGAGGGGGGGTCGGGGCTGGAGGGGGTTACAGAGATAGGGAGGGGGTGTAGGAGCTGGAGGGGGTTACAGAGATAGGGAGGGGGTGTAGGGGCTGGAGGGGGTTACAGAGATAGGGAGGGGGGTGTAGGGGCTAGAGGGGGTTACAGAGATAGAGAGGGGGGGTAGGGACTGGGGAGATTTCCTCCTCACCTCCATGCTGACATTAAATTGCATAAACCAGTACATCGCTCTCTCTCTCTTTCCTTCCCTCTCTCTCCCTCTCTTTCCTTCCCTCTCTCTCTCACTCTTTTCTTCCCTCTCTCTCCCTCTCTTTCCTTCCCCTCTCTCTCCCTCTCTCTTTCCTTCCCTCTCTCTCCCCTCTCTTTCCTTCCCTCTCTCTCACTCTTTCCTTTCCCTCTCTCTCCCTCTCTTTCCTTCCCTCTCTCTCCCTCTCTCTTTCCTTCCCTCTCTCTCTCTCTCTCTCTCTCTCCCCGATGTCTCTGACCATCTCTGGATTCCCGAGATGATCCTCCGATATCTCGCTGTCACCGGCCAAGTGTTGAGGGCCGAGGGAATTATTTCACATCCCTCTTCCAAACAGCTCTCCCCATAGAGTGTTCCATCCCAGATGGTCCGACACATTCCCAAATCTGCTCCAAGTTCCCAGCCTCTGTCATCATCCGAACGCTTCACCACCCAAAACCAGGGGGAAGCAATTAGGCAGCTGTTTGCATTCTCACACTCGCAGACTCCAAACCGCAACAGCAGGGGGTTAGATACAGAGTAAAGCTCCCTCTACACTGTCCCCCATCAAACACTCCCAGGACAGGGACAGCACAGGGTTAGATACAGAATAAAGCTCTCTCTACACTGTTCCCCCATCAAAACCCTCCCAGGACAGGGACAGCACGGGGTTAGATACAGAGTAAAGCTCCCTCTACACTGTCCCCCATCAAACACTCCCAGGACCAGGGACAGCACGGGGTTAGATACAGAGTAAAGCTCCCTCTACACTGTCCCCCCATCAAACAATCCCAGGGAAGGACAGCACGGGGGGTTAGATACAGAGTAAAGCTCCCTCTACACTGTCCCCCATCAAACACTCCCAGGACAGGGACAGCACGGGGTTAGATACAGAGTAAAGCTCTCTCTACACTGTCCCCAATCAAACACTCCCAGGACAGGGACAGCACGGGGTTAGATACAGAGTAAAGCTCCCTCTACACTGTCCCCCATCAAACACTCCCAGGACAGGGACAGCACGGGGTGAGATACAGAGTAAAGCTCTCTCTACACTGTCCCCCATCAAACACTCCCAGGACAGGGACAGCATGGAGTTAGATACAGAGTAAAGCTCCCTCTACACTGTCCCCCATCAAACACTCCCAGGACAGGGACAACACGGGGTTAGATACAGAGTAAAGCTCCCTCTACACTGTCCCCACCATCAAACAATCCCAGGGAAGGGACAGCACGGGGGTTAGATACAGAGTAAAGCTCCCCTCTACACTGTCCCCCATCAAACACTCCCAGGACAGGGACAGCACGGGGTTAGATACAGACTAAAGCTCTCTCTACAACTGTCCCCAATCAAACACTCCCAGGACAGGGACAGCACGGGGTTAGATACAGAGTAAAGCTCCCTCTACACTGTCCCCCATCAAACACTCCCAGGACAGGGACAGCACGGGGTGAGATACAGAGTAAAGCTCTCTCTACACTGTCCCCCATCAAACACTCCCAGGACAGGGACAGCATGGGGTTAGATACAGAGTAAAGCTCTCTCTACACTGTCCCCCATCAAACACTCCCAGGACAGGGACAACACGGGGTTAGATACAGAGTAAAGCTCACTCTACACTGTCCCCCATCAAACACTCCCAGGGACAGGGACAGCACGGGGTTAGATACAGAGTAAAGCTCCCTCTACACTGTCCCCCCATCAAACACTCCCAGGACAGGGACAGCATGGGGTTAGATACAGAGTAAAGCTCCCTCTACACTGTCCCCCATCAAACACTCCCAGGACAGGGACAGCACGGGGTGAGATACAGAGTAAAGCTCTCCTCTACACTGTCCCCCATCAAACACTCCCAGGACAGGGACAGCATGGGGTTAGATACAGAGTAAAGCTCCCTCTACACTGTCCCCCATCAAACACTCCCAGGACAGGGACAACACGGGGTTAGATACAGAGTAAAGCTCACTCTACACTGTCCCCCATCAAAACTACTCCCAGGGACAGGGACAGCACGGGGTTAGATACAGAGTAAAGCTCCCTCTACACTGTCCCCCCATCAAACACTCCCAGGACAGGGACAGCATGGGGTTAGATACAGAGTAAAGCTCCCTCTACACTGTCCCCCACCAAACCATTCCCAGGACAGGGACAGCACGGGGTTAAGATACAGAGTAAAGCTCCCTCTACACTGTCCCCCATCAAACACTCCCAGGACAGGGACAGCACGGGGTGAGATACAGAGTAAAGCTCTCTCTACACTGTCCCCCATCAAACACTCCCAGGACAGGGGACAGCATGGGGTTAGATACAGAGTAAAGCTCCCTCTACACTGTCCCCCATCAAACACTCCCAGGACAGGGACAACACGGGGTTAGATACAGAGTAAAGCTCACTCTACACTGTCCCCCCATCAAACACTCCCAGGGACAGGGACAGCACGGGGTGAGATACAGAGTAAAGCTCCCTCTACACTGTCCCCCCATCAAACACGTCCCAGGACAGGGACAGCATGGGGTTAGAATACAGAGTAAAGCTCCCTCTACACTGTCCCCCATCAAAACACTCCCAGGACAGGGACAACACGGGGTTAGATACAGAGTAAAGCTCACTCTACACTGTCCCCCATCAAACACTCCCAGGGACAGGGACAGCACGGGGTTAGATACAGAGTAAAGCTCTCTCTACACTGTCCCCCATCAAACACTCCCAGGACAGGGACAGCATGGGGTTAGATACAGAGTAAAGCTCCCTCTACACTGTCCCCCATCAAACACTCCCAGGACAGGGACAACACGGGGTTAGATACAGAGTAAAGCTCACTCTACACTGTCCCCCATCAAACACTCCCAGGGACAGGGACAGCACGGGGTGAGATACAGAGTAAAGCTCTCTCTACACTGTCCCCCATCAAACACTCCCAGGACAGGGACAGCATGGGGTTAGATACAGAGTAAAGCTCCCTCTACACTGTCCCCCATCAAACACTCCCAGGACAGGGACAACACGGGGTTAGATACAGAGTAAAGCTCACTCTACACTGTCCCCCATCAAACACTCCCAGGGACAGGGACAGCACGGGGTGAGATACAGAGTAAAGCTCCCTCTACACTGTCCCCCCATCAAACACTCCCAGGACAGGGACAGCATGGGGTTAGATACAGAGTAAAGCTCCCTCTACACTGTCCCCCACCAAACCATCCCAGGACAGGGACAGCACGGGGTTAGATACAGAGTAAAGCTCCCTCTACACTGTCCCCCATCAAACACTCCCAGGGACAGGGACAGCACGGGGTTAGATACAGAGTAAAGCTCTCTCTACACTGTCCCCCATCAAACACTCCCAGGACAGGGTCAGCACGGGGTTCGATACAGAGTAAAGCTCCCTGTACACTGTCCCCCATCAAACCCTCCCAGGATAGGGACAGCACGGGGTTAGATACAGAGTAAAGCTCCCTCTACACTGTCCCCCATCAAACACTCCCAGGACAGGGTTAGCACGGGGTTAGATACAGAGTAAAGCTCTCTCTACACTGTCCCCCATCAAACACTCCCAGGACAGGGACAGCACGGGGTTAGATACAGAGTAAAGCTCCCTCTACACTGTCCTCCATCAAACACTCCCAGGACAGGGACAGCACGGGGTTGGTTGGGGACGGGCTGGGTTGGTGGCGTTGGGATCCACCATGAAAGAGCTCCGAGAGGGTGGGACACACGGGGATTTGCCTCCCGGATCGAGAAGATGACAGCAGGGCGGGGATGGAGCATCGAGACGACTGAAAAGATTGAACGGGGGTACCAGCAGGAAGAGGAGCCGAATGGCCAGATCCAGCTGCCCCTAGCTGTTCAAGGCAGTATGCGCGCCCAGGGAGCGGGCGGCAACTCCGCGGAGGAGTTAGGTGGCTACACGCTGGCACTCGAAAGGGGAGCAAGGAGAGGATGAGGCCGGAGGACAGCGAAGGAAGCACATGACGCGATGTGTGATGGCATCTTTTCCCCAAGAGACTGCACTCTGACCCTCAGCTGAACCCTGACCTTCCAGACCCAACAGAGCCAGACACACGCTCACTAGGAGGTTCAGGGACGGGTCTGACACACGCACAATACTCCAGAACGAACCCAACAAATCCAGACCCTCCGGCAGTGCGGCCCTTCCTCAGTACTGACCCTCCGACAGTGCGGCCCTCCCTCAGTACTGACCCTCCGACAGTGCGGCCCTCCCTCAGTACTGACCCTCCTACAGTGCGGCACTCCCTCAGTACTGACCCTCCGACAGTGCGGCACTCCCTCAGTACTGACCCTCCGACAGTGCGGCCCTTCCTCAGTACTGACCCTCCGACAGTGCGGCGCTCCCTCAGTACTGACCCTCCGACAGTGCGGCACTCCCTCAGTACTGACCCTCCCACAGTGCGGCCCTCCCTCAGTACTGACCCTCCGACAGTGCGACACTCCCTCAGTACTGACCCACCGACAGTGCGACCCTCCCTCAGTACTGACCCTCCGACAGTGCGGCACTCCCTCAGTACTGACCCTCCCACAGTGCAGCACTCCCTCAGTACTGACCCTCTGACAGTGCGGCCCTCCCTCAGTACTGACCCTCCCACAGTGTGGCACTCCCTCAGTACTGACCCTCTGACAGTGCGGCCCTCCCTCAGTACTGACCCTCCCACAGTGTGGCACTCCCTCAGTACTGACCCTCCCACAGTGCAGCACTCCCTCAGTACTGACCCTCCGACAGTGCGGCCCTCCCACAGTACTGACCCTCCGACAGTGCGGGGCTCCCTCAGTACTGACAACCGACAGTGCGGGGCTCCCTCAGTACTGACCCTCCCACAGTGCGGCCCTCCCTCAGTACTGACCCTCCCACAGTGCGGCCCTCCCTCAGTACTGATCCTCCGACAGTGCGGCACTCCCTCAGTACTGACCCTCCGACAGTGCGGGGCTCCCTCAGTACTGATCCTCCGACAGTGCGGCCCTCCCTCAGTACTGACAACCGACAGTGCGGGGCTCCCTCAGTGCTGACCCTCCAACAGTGCGGGGCTCCCTCAGTGCTGACCCTCCGACAGTGCGGGGCTCCCTCAGTGCTGACCCTCCTACAGTGCGGCACTCCCTCAGTACTGGCCCTCCGACAGTGCGGCACTCCCTCAGTACTGACCCTCCTACAGTGCGGCCTTCCCTCAGCACTGACCCTTCTGCAGTGCGGCACTCCCTCAGTACTGACCCTCCGACAGTGCGGCACTCCCTCAGTACTGACCCTCCGACAGTGCGGCCCTTCCTCAGTACTGACCCTCCGACAGTGCGGCGCTCCCTCAGTACTGACCCTCCGACAGTGCGGCACTCCCTCAGTACTGACCCTCCCACAGTGCGGCCCTCCCTCAGTACTGACCCTCCGACAGTGCGACACTCCCTCAGTACTGACCCACCGACAGTGCGACCCTCCCTCAGTACTGACCCTCCGACAGTGCGGCACTCCCTCAGTACTGACCCTCCCACAGTGCAGCACTCCCTCAGTACTGACCCTCTGACAGTGCGGCCCTCCCTCAGTACTGACCCTCCCACAGTGTGGCACTCCCTCAGTACTGACCCTCTGACAGTGCGGCCCTCCCTCAGTACTGACCCTCCCACAGTGTGGCACTCCCTCAGTACTGACCCTCCCACAGTGCAGCACTCCCTCAGTACTGACCCTCCGACAGTGCGGCCCTCCCACAGTACTGACCCTCCGACAGTGCGGGGCTCCCTCAGTACTGACAACCGACAGTGCGGGGCTCCCTCAGTACTGACCCTCCCACAGTGCGGCCCTCCCTCAGTACTGACCCTCCCACAGTGCGGCCCTCCCTCAGTACTGATCCTCCGACAGTGCGGCACTCCCTCAGTACTGACCCTCCGACAGTGCGGGGCACCCTCAGTACTGATCCTCCGACAGTGCGGCCCTCCCTCAGTACTGACAACCGACAGTGCGGGGCTCCCTCAGTGCTGACCCTCCAACAGTGCGGGGCTCCCTCAGTGCTGACCCTCCGACAGTGCGGGGCTCCCTCAGTGCTGACCCTCCTACAGTGCGGCACTCCCTCAGTACTGGCCCTCCGACAGTGCGGCACTCCCTCAGTACTGACCCTCCTACAGTGCGGCCTTCCCTCAGCACTGACCCTTCTGCAGTGCGGCACTCCCTCAGTACTGACCCTCCGACAGTGCGGCGCTCCTTCAGTACTGACCCTCCGACAGTGCGGCGCTCCCTCAGTACTGACCCTCCGACAGTGCGGCGCTCCCTCAGTACTGACCCTCCGACAGTGCGGCGCTCCCTCAGTACTGACCCTCCGACAGTGCGGTACTCCCTCAGTACTGACCCTCCGACAGTGCGGCACTCCCTCAGTACTGACCCTCCCACAGTGCGGCACTCCCTCAGTACTGACCCTACGACAGTGCAGCCCTCCCTCAGTACTGACCCTCCGACAGTGCGGCACTCCCTCAGTACTGACCCTCCCACAGTGCGGCCCTCCCTCAGTACTGACCCTCCTACAGTGCAGCACTCCCTCAGTACTGACCCTCCGACAGTGCGGCACTCCCTCAGTACTGACCCTCCGACAGTGCGGCGCTCCTTCAGTACTGACCCTCCGACAGTGCGGCGCTCCCTCAGTACTGACCCTCCGACAGTGCGGCCCTCCCTCAGTACTGACCCTCCCACAGTGCAGGACTCCCTCAGCACTGACCCTCCGACAGTGCGGCACTCCCTCAGTACTGACCCTCCGACAGTGCGGCCCTCCCTCAGTACTGACCCTCCGACAGTGCGGCACACTGTTGGTTCCCATGGTTTGTGTCGTATCCCATGAACCACTGGAGAATGTCTGGCATGGTGTGTGTAATGCCCTGCTATGACACCACTGTGTCAGGAGCTCCATAGGCTCACAACCCACTTCTTGTCTGCAACAAATCCTATCTCTGTAACCCCCTCCAGCCCCTCCACCCCCTCCCTATCTCTGTAACCCCCTCCAGCCCCTACACCCCCTCCCTATCTCTGTAACCCCCCTCCAGCCCCTACACCCCCTCCCTATCTCTGTAACCCCCTCCAGTCCCTACAACCCCTCCCTATCTCTGTAACCCCCCTCCAGCCCCTAAACCCCCTCCCTATCTCTGTAACCCCCTCCAGCCCCTACACCCCCTCCCTATCTCTGTAACCCCCTCCAGTCCCTACACCCCCTCCCTATCTCTGTCACCCCCTCCAGCCCCTACACCCCCCTCCCTATCTCTGTAACCCCCTCCAGCCCCTACACCCCCTCCCTATCTCTGTAACCCCCTCCAGTCCCGACACCCCCTCCCTATCTCTGTAACCCCCTCCAGCCCCTACACCCCCTCCCTATCTCTGTAACCCCCTCCAGCCCCTACACCCCCTCCCTATCTCTGTAACCCCCCTCCAGCCCCTACACCCCCTCCCTATCTCTGTAACCCCCTCCAGCCCCTACACCCCCTCCCTATCTCTGTAACCCCCCTCCAGCCCCTACACCCCCTCCCTATCTCTGTCACCCCCTCCAGCCCCTACACCCCCTCCCTATCTCTGTAACCCCCTCCAGCCCCTACACCCCCTCCCTATCTCTGTAACCCCCCTCCAGCCCCTACACCCCCTCCCTATCTCTGTATCCCCCTCCAGCCCCTACACCCCCCTCCCTATCTCTGTAACCCCCCTCCAGCCCCTACCCCCCTCCCTATCTCTGTAACCCCCTCCAGCCCCTACACCCCCTCCCTATCTCTGTAACCCCCTCTAGCCCCTACACCCCCTCCCTATCTCTGTAACCCCCTCCAGCCCCTACACCCCCTCCCTATCTCTGTCACCCCCTCCAGCTCCTACACCCCCTCCCTATCTCTGTAACCCCCTCCAGCCCCTTTACCCCCTCCCTATCTCTGTCACCCCCTCCCGCCCCTACACCCCCTCCCTATCTCTGTAACCCCCTCCAGCCCCTACACCCCCTCCCTATCTCTGTCACCCCCTCCAGCCCCTACACCCCCTCCCTATCTCTGTAACCCCCTCCAGCCCCTACACCCCCTCCCTATCTCTGTCACCCCCTCCAGCTCCTACACCCCCTCCCTATCTCTGTAACCCCCTCCAGCCCCTTTACCCCCTCCCTATCTCTGTCACCCCCTCCAGCCCCTACACCCCCTCCCTATCTCTGTAACCCCCTCCAGCCCCTCCATTATAACACGCCGACCGGACAGCGAGAAATAGAATTATGAGATTCCGGTGGGGATGATTTGAGCTCAGATGGACGTCTTCCAGGAACGAAGCGGGAAGATTTGGCTCTCCCTCCGTCCCATTTGAGCTCGGTCGGTGTCCCATCGGGAATACATCTCTGCTGTGGTTCACCTGGGTGGGGAAATGCTGCACCCCACAGTGTCCCTCTGCTGAAACACCGACCTGAGCGCCCAAACAGGAATGACTGGGCCAGTTCCCTGACGATGTTTGACACCGACCTCTCCAGATCAAACCCTGTTGAAGGATCAAAGGTGACATGTCCTCTGGTTTGCCCTGGCCGACTGTCGAGCAGATCTCTCCCCCGCAGTCACTGCTGACTGCCGCCATTTTCCCCTCTCCACGTTAGGATTGAGCCCATGCCCTTTCCCTCTCTCCGCACGGCAGACCGGCCATTCCAGCCAAACCGAGCTCACCAGCTCATGCAATTCACGCGGTCAAACTCCCATTCCCGATCCCGCGTGCTGGACAGGAGCGAGCAGGCCCACGTGGCGAGGTCAGATCGGGAAAGGGGGGGCTCTGTCAGATGTGGGCCGAGTCTTTCCAAGAATTTCTCTTCAGGGGATCCGTGTGCTCGGGGAAACACTGTCGGGACTCGGCCTGTTAGTTACACTCACACACGTACACTCACACACAGATACACTCACACACACAGATACACTCACACTCACACTCACCCACAGACTCACCCACACACACACAGATACACTCACACACAGACTCACTCACACACACACAGATACACTCACATACAGACTCACCCACACACACAGAGACACACACACGCACGCACACACACACAGACTCACCCACACACACACAGTCACACATAGATACAGTCACATACAGACTCACCCACACACACACAGACACAGTCACACAGATAGTCACATACAGACACACCCACACACACAGAGATACACTCACACACAGACTCACCCACACACACACAGATACACTCACACACAGACTCACCCACACACACACAGACTCACCCACACACACAGATACACTCACACACAGACTCACCCACACTCACACACAGACTCACCCACACACACTCACCCACACTCACACACCCACACCCACACACAGACTCACCCACACTCACACACATACACCCACACACAGACTCACCCACACTCACACACATACACCCACACACAGACTCACCCACACTCACACACAGACTCACCCACACACACACAGATACACTCACACACAGACTCACCCACACACACACACTCACACACAGACACACTCACACACAGACTCACCCACACACACACAGATACACCCACACACACACATACACTCACACACAGACTCACCCACACTCACACACATACACTCACACACAGACTCACCCACACTCACACACATACACTCACACACAGACTCACCCACACACACACACAGATACACTCACACACAGACACACCCACACTCACACACAGATACACTCACACACAGACTCACCCACACACACACAGATACACTCACACACAGACTCACCCACACACACACAGTCACACATAGATACAGTCACATACAGACTCACCGACACACACACAGACACAGTCACACACAGATACAGTCACATACAGACACACCCACACACACAGGGATACACTCACACACAGACTCACCCACACACACACAGATACACTCACACACAGACTCACCCACACACACACAGATACACTCACACACAGACACACCCACACACACACAGATACACTCACACACAGACTCACCCACACACACACAAACTCACCCACACACAGACTCACACACACACACACAGATACACTCACACACAGACTCACCCACACACACACACTCACACCCACACACAGACTCACCCACACTCACACACATACACCCACACACAGACTCACCCACACACACACAGATACACTCACACACAGACTCACCCACACACACACAGACACACTCACACACAGACTCACCCACACACACACAGATACACCCACACACAGACTCACCCACACACGCACGCACTCACACACACACAGATACACCCACACACACACATACACTCACACACAGATACACCCACACACACACATACACTCACACACAGACTCACCCACACACACACACAGACTCACCCACACTCACACACATACACTCACACACAGACTCACCCACACACACACAGATACACTCACACACAGACTCACCCACACACACACAGATACACTCACATACAGACTCAACCACACACACACACACACACACACTTACACTAACACACAGACTCATCCACACTCACACAGATGCACTCACACACAGACTCACCCACACACAGATACACTCTAACACTCACACAGATACACTCACACACAGACTCACCCACACTCACATACAGACTCACCCACACACACACAGATACACTCACACACAGACACACCCACACTCACACAGATTCACTCACACACAGACACACCCACACTCACACAGATACACTCACACACAGACTCACCCACACTCACACAGATACACGCACACACAGACTCACCCACACTCACACAGATACACTCACACACAGACACACCCACACTCACACAGATACACTCACACACAGACTCACCCACACTCACATACAGACTCACCCACACACACATACACTAACACACAGACTCATCCACACTCACACAGATACACTCACACACAGGCTCACCCACACACAGATACACTCACACACAGATACACTCTCACACTCACACAGATACACTCACACACAGGCTCACCCACACTCACACACAGACTCACCCACACACACACAGATACACTCACACACACAGATACACTCACACACAGACTCACCCACACAGATACACTCACACACAGACTCACCCACACATACACACAGATACACTCACACACAGACACACCCACATACACACAGATACACTCACACACAGACACACCCACACTCACACAGATACACTCACACACAGACTCACCCACACAGATACACTCACACACAGACTCACCCACACACACACAGAAACACACACACACAGACTCACCCACACACACACAGATACACTCACACACAGACTCACCCACACACACAGATACACTCACACACAGACTCACCCACACACACACAGATACACACACACACAGACTCACCCACACACACAGATACACTCACACACAGACTCACCCACACACACAGATACACTCACACACAGACTCACCCACACACACACACATACACTAACACACAGACTCATCCACACTCACACAGATGCACTCACACACAGACTCACCCACACACACACAGAAACACACACACACAGACTCACCCACACTCACACAGATACACTCACACACAGACTCACCCACACACAGATACACTCACACACAGACTCACCCACACTCACACAGATACACTCACACACAGACTCACCCACACACACACAGATACACTCACACACAGACACACCCACACTCACACAGATACACTCACACACAGACTCACCCACACAGATACACTCACACACAGACTTACCCACACTCACACACAGATACACTCACACACAGACTCACCCACACACACTCAGATACACACACACACAGACTCACCCACACACACACAGATACACACACACACAGACTCACCCACACTCACACACCCACACACACACAGATACACCCACACTCACACACACACAGATACACCCACACTCACACACAGACTCACCCACACTCACACACATACACTCACACACAGACTCGCCCCCACACACACAGATACACTCACACACAGACTCACCCACACACAGACAGATACACTCACACACAGACACATTCACACTCACATACACGCACACACCCACAGACACACTCACACTCACACATACATACTCACAAACACACTCACTCTCTCTCACACACAGATACACTCACTCTCACGCACGCACAGACACACATTCACTCTCACACACACCGACACACAGTCACACACACATACTCACACACACACTCACACAGGCACACTCTCATACACACACAGATACATTCACTCACACACACGCAGACTCATGCATACACAGACACACATACACACACTCGCACACACACACATACTCACAGACACATACACATACTTAGATACACAGACACACACACTCACAGACACACACATACACGCACACACTCACAGACACATACACAGACAGACATACATGTTCACAGACACATACTCACATACACACGCACACTCATATACACATGCACACACACACACTCACTAACACACTCACCCACACACACGCACACACACACAGACTCACCCACACACGCACACTCACATACACATGCACACACACACACTCACCCACACACACACACTCACTAACACACTCATGTACACACGCACTCTCTCACACACACACACAGGTACACACTCTCTCACACAAACACAGGCACACACTCTCTCACACACACACAGGCACACACACACACACAGGGACACACTCTCTCTCTCTCACACATACATACACACACACACACTCTCTCTCACACACACACAGACAGACACACACTCTCTCTCTCACACACACACAGGCACACACTCTCTCTCTCTCACACACACACAGGCACACACTCTCTCTCACACACACACAGGTACACACACTCTCTCTCACACACACTCTCTCTCACACACACACAGGTACATACTTTCTCTCTCACACACAGGAACACACACTCACACACACACACAGGCACACACGGTCTCTCTCTCACACACACACACTCTCTCTCACACACACACACACACAGGCACACTCTCACTCTCTCTCTCACACACACACATTCTCTCAAACACAGGCACACACATTCTCTCACTCACACACACAGGCACATACACTCGCACACACACACAGGTACACAATTTCACACACACAGGCACACACTCAGTCTCACACACACACACACACACACTCACAGATATGCTGTGTTTATAACCTATAATGTATTTCTCTATTTTCAACAAACCATCCCACAGAGATAAACAATTACGAGGGATGGATTTACTCCACCGTTAACACCGTGACAACTAAACTGACTTCGCTCATGTTCATAAATATATTTATTCATTTCTGTGCGAGGGATTTGAGTAAATCCAGCAATGCCATCACCAGAATAGATCTCAGTGAGCTCACATCCCACACGTTCTGGTTAAAGGTTAGCGATTCACCAACCATTCCATGGTTCCTATCTTGGCAACACTTAACCAGCCGTTGGGAAAACGGAACGCTCCATCGATGATCACTGCGTTAGCCGTTAACCCTTCCCTTTACTGGGTTTCGGGTGTTCACCAGTACCCAGCAACAATAACATCTCACTAACCAGTGTCAACGAGATTAACCAGCTCTCCTTTACAGTTTGTGTCCAATGTTTGCCAGTTAGCTATCGCTAACTATCAACTTGTGGCCGTTAAGGACACTGTGACAGGAGCAGACGGGGTCGGTATGTCACTGTGGGGACACACATGTCTTATCTTATCCACGCGGAGCAGGATGGGCAACTCCAGGATTGGACAAGTGGCACATGCAATGAAGGAGCAAGGGGGAGAAAGAGAGATAGGGACAGAGAGAGAGAGAGAGAGAGGACTGAGAGATTGAGAGAGAGAGAGAGAGAGAGAGAGGGGGAGGACTGAGAGATTGAGAGAGAGAGAGAGGGGGGACTGAGAGAGAGAGAGAGAGAGGACTGATAGAGAGAGGGGACTGAGAGATTGAGAGAGAGAGAGAGACAGAAAGAGAGAGGGGACTGAGAGAGAGAGAGAGAGAGAGAGAGGACAGAGAGATTGAGAGAGAGAGAGAGAGAGAGGGAGAAGACTGAGAGATTGAGAGAGAGAGAGAGAGAGAGGAATAGGACTGAGAGATTGAGAGAGAGAGAGAGAGGGGACTGAGAGATTGAGAGAGAGAGGGGACAGAGAGATTGAGAGAGAGAGAGAGAGAGGGGGAGGACTGAGAGATTGAGAGAGAGAGAGAGGGGGGACTGAGAGAGAGAGAGAGAGAGGACTGATAGAGAGAGGGGACTGAGAGATTGAGAGAGAGAGAGAGACAGAAAGAGAGAGGGGACTGTGTGAGAGAGAGAGAGAGAGAGAGAGAGAGAGGACAGAGAGATTGAGAGAGAGAGAGAGAGAGAGGGAGAAGACTGAGAGATTGAGAGAGAGAGAGAGAGAGAGAGAGGAATAGGACTGAGAGATTGAGAGAGAGACTGAGAGAGAGAGAGAGAGGGGACTGAGAGATTGAGAGAGAGAGGGGACAGAGAGATTGAGAGAGAGAGAGAGAGAGAGGGGGAGGACTGAGAGATTGAGAGAGAGAGAGAGGGGGGACTGAGAGAGAGAGAGAGGACTGATAGAGAGAGGGGACTGAGAGATTGAGAGAGAGAGAGAGACAGAAAGAGAGAGGGGACTGAGAGAGAGAGAGAGAGAGAGAGAGAGGACAGAGAGATTGAGAGAGAGAGAGAGAGGGAGAGGAATAGGACTGAGAGATTGAGAGAGAGACTGAGAGAGAGAGAGAGAGGGGACAGAGAGATTGAGAGAGAGAGAGAGAGAGAGAGAGGGGGAGGACTGAGAGATTGAGAGAGAGAGAGGGGGGGACTGAGAGAGAGAGAGAGAGAGAGAGAGAGAGGGGGAGGACTGAGAGATTGAGAGAGAGAGAGAGGGGGGACTGAGAGAGAGAGAGAGGACTGATAGAGAGAGGGGACTGAGAGATTGAGAGAGAGAGAGAGACAGAAAGAGAGAGGGGACTGAGAGAGAGAGAGAGAGAGAGAGAGGACAGAGAGATTGAGAGAGAGAGAGAGAGAGAGGGAGAAGACTGAGAGATTGAGAGAGAGAGAGAGAGAGAGGAATAGGACTGAGAGATTGAGAGAGAGACTGAGAGAGAGAGAGAGAGGGGACTGAGAGATTGAGAGAGAGAGGGGACAGAGAGATTGAGAGAGAGAGTGGAGACTGAGAGAGAGAAAGAGAGAGAGAGGACAGAGAGGTTGAGAGAGAGAGACAGAGAGAGAACTGAGAGAGAGAAAGAGAGAGAGAGAGACGACTGGGAGATTGAGAGAGAGTACTGAAAGGTTGAGAGAGAGAGAGAGACAGAGAGAGAGAGGGGACTGAGAGAGATAGAGACGACTGAAAGATTGAGAAAAGAGAGACAGAGAGAGAGAGAGGGAACTGAGAGATAGAGAGAGAGACAGAGAGAGAGAGGGGACTGAGAGATTGAGAGAGAGAGACGGGAGGGGGGGGGGAACTGAGAGAGAGAGACAGAGAGAGGACTGAAAGATTGAGAGAGAGAGACAGATAGTGATAGAGAGAGGGGGGACTGAGAGATAGATAGATAGATAGATAGATAGAGAGAGAGAGAGAGAGAGAGAGAGAGAGAGAGGGAGAAAGGAAGCCAGAGAGAGGGAGAAAGGGAGCCTGAGAGAGAGAGAGAGAGAGAAAGAGACAGCGCAGAGCAGAGAGAGAGAGAGAGAGAGAGAGAGAGAGACAGAGACAGAGAGAGAGAGAGGGAGAGAGGACTCAAGTGATTAATTTTGTGCTTTCAAAAACACAGTGCAATGAGAGAGAATTTTCTTCCAAACCCGTGTATGAAAAGGTAGCTGTAATTTCCGAAACGTAAGAGAAATCTGACCCTCGTGCCATGCAATCATAAAGAACTGCCCGAACCTTTGAGTTTGGAGTTGCAGAGTACAGAGATGTACTGTTTTTCTTGGAAACAGAAGTTAATTGGTCTATGGACTGGTAACCATTTATCAATGACCGATACATTTTCTGCGTGCCAGCAATTGTGTGATTAGTTCCCAGGAGACCCTGAGCAGTTTGCAACTGGGAACAAGTAACAATGTGCGCGAGAGAGAGAGAGAGATGTTTGGTTCTTCAACAGCCTATCAAGTAGTCTCTCTGTTCTCTGCAGTCAAACCTCACTGTTGACCTGAAAGGAAACCAGTTCACCCTTATGTGACAGTTCTAAGCTGTGACATTTAAACGACAAGTCGGAGACGTTTTACAAGTATCCCTCACTGACCTGCATCTGGAGAAAGATGACTGAATCAACGAGCCAGCCAACAGAAAGATGGTCTCAACAACAGAACCTAAGAACGGGTACTGACCCATCTTTCCCCTCAGTCTGTAATCGATCTTACTCTGTCTCTCTTTGAGGTGTTTCTAAGCAGTTTAGAGTTTTAATTAGTACGGTTGTACGCCTACAGTTTGCAATGGTTGAACTACATTTTAGACTCTAATGACTGGTCATAAACAGTGCCCTTGTTCAGTACAAATACCTGAGCAGTATTTTCTCTCAATCTGAGACTGGAAGATACACGAGAGAGCTTTATGTGCTTCATAAAGCTGTTAACTTGTTATGATGACACGAGGAATAGAAGGGCTTATTTTCCAATGGTTTTACCCCAGTGAGGAGTCAAGCCATTAGAAATAGGTATAGGACGAGGCCATTTGGCCCCACAAGCCTGTGACAGTGTTCAACAAGATCATGGCTGAACCAACAGTCCTTTCCTGTCTACTTTCCTGCCCATTCCCTTTCACCCTCGATTCCCTGACTGATCTATTTCACTCTTCAATGTACACAAGGAGTCTGCCCCCTCAGCACTCGGTGGCAAGGAGTTCCGAGAGAGGAGATTTCTCCTCCTCTCAGTTTTCCATTGCCCCCTCCCCCTAAAGTCTGAGGGTGCGCTCTCTGGTCCTAGACTGTCCCTGAGGGGTAACAAAATCTCAGTACTTACTCGGTCGTGACTGACAGAGGAAGAGTCATCGGGCAAAAGGGGGGTTGGGGGAGGAGAGAGTGACCAAAAGAAGGAGAGAAGAGCGAGGGAGAGTGAAAGCGACGGAGAGGGAGAAATAGAGACAGGACACAAAAAAGAGAGTGATGGATTGATAGGAACAGAAGCAGAGAGAAAAGCAGAGGCAGAAGGAATGGGAGAGAAGAGATACAGAGAGGCAGAGAGAGAGAATGAGAGAGAGAGAGAGAGAATGAGAAAGGGATGGACAGAGAGTGATAGAGGGTGGATTGAAGGGGATTGGGGTTGAGAACTTGGGGGAGTGTGCTATTTTGGAATGCTTTCAGGCATCAGGGATGGATATCAACATTTCGGAGACCTTGGTTTGGGATGGGGTTCAGTGATTTTGGGGGATCTGGTTTGGGAATGGGGGTCAGTGATTTTGGGGGATCTGGTTTGGGGATGGGGGTCAGTGATTTTGGGGGATCTGGGTTGGGGATGGGGGTCAGTGATTTTGGGGGGATCTGGTTTGGGGATGGGGGTCAGTGATTTGGGGGGATCTGGTTTGGGGATGGGGGTCAGTGATTTTGGGGGATCTGGTTTGGGATGGGGGTCAGTGATTTTGGGGGATCTGGTTTGGGGATAGGGGTCAGTGATTTTGGGGGATCTGCTTTGGGGAAGGGGTCAGTCATTTTGCGGGATAAGGTTTGGGGATGGGAGTGAGTGATATTGGGGAATCTGGTTTGGGGATGGGGGTCAGTGATTTTGGGGGATCTGGTTTGGGGATGGTGGTCAGTGATTATGGGGGATCTGGTTTGGGGATAGGGGTCAGTGATTTTGGGGGATCTGCTTTGGGATAGGGTGAGTGATTTTGGGGATGGGGGTCAATGATTTTGGGGGATCTCGTTTGGGATGGGGGTCAGTGATTTTCGGAGATCTGGTTTGGGGATGCGGGTCAGTAATTTTGGGGGATCTGGTTTGGGGATGGGGGTCAGTGATTTTGGGCGATCTGGTTTGGGGATGGGGGTCAGTGATTTGGGGGATCTGGTTTGGGGATTGGGGTCAGTGATTTTAGAGGAACTGGTTTGGGATGTGGGTCAGTGATTTTGGGGGATCTGCTTTGGGGATGGGGGTCAGTGATTTTGGGGGATCTGGTTTGGGGATGGGGATCAGTGATTTTGGGGGATCTGATTTGGGGATGGGGATCAGTGATTTTGGTGGAGATCTGGTTTGGGGATGGGGGTCAGTGATTTTGGGGGGATCTGGTTTGGGGATGGGGTCAGTGATTTTGGGGATCTGGGGGTCAGTGATTTTGGGGATCTGGTTTGGGATGGGGTCAGTGATTTTGGGGGGATCTGGTTTGGGGATGGGGCTCAATGATTTGGGGGGATAACATTTGGGATAGGGGTAAGTGATTTTTGGGGATCTGGTTTGGGATAGGGGTCAGTGATTTTGGGATGGGGGTCAGTGATTTTGGGGGAACTGGTTTGAGGATGGGGGTCAGTGATTTTGGGGGATCTGGTTTGGGGATGGGGGTCAGTGATTTGGGGGGATCTGGATTGGGGATGGGGGTCAGTTATTTTGGTGGATCTGGTTTGGGTTAGGGATCAGTGATTTTTGGGGATCTGGTCTGGCGATGGGGGTCAGTGATTTTGGGGGATCTGGGTTTGGGTTTGGGTTCAGTGATTTTGGGGGATCTGGTTTGGGGATGGAGGTCAGTGATTTGGGGGGAATCTGGTTTGGGGCTAGTGGTTAGTGATTTTGGGGGCGATCAGGTTTGGGGCTGGGGGTTAGTGATTTTGGGGGCGATCTGGTTTGGGGATGGGGGTCAGTGATTTTGGGGGATCTGGTTTGGGGATGGGGCTCAGTGATTTTGGGGGATATGGTTTGGGGATGGGGGGTCAGTGATTTTGGGGGATATGGTTTGGGGATGGGGGGTCAGTGATTTTGGGGGATCTGGTTTGGGGATGGGGGGTCAGTGATTTTGGGGGATCTGGTTTGGGGTTAGTGGTCAGTGATTTGGGGGTATCTGGTTTGGGGATGGGGTCAGTGATTTGGGGATGGGGGTCAGTGATTTTGGGGGATATGGGTTGGGGATGGGGTTCAGTGATTTTGGTGGAGATCTGGTTGGGGATGGGATTCTGTGAATTTGGGGGATCTAGTTTGGGTATACTGGTTAGTGATTTTGGGGGGGATCTGGTATGGGGATGGGGGTCAGTGATTTTGGGGCATATGGTTTGGGGATAAGGGTCAGCAATTTTGGGGGGATCTGGTTTGGGGATGGGGCTCAGTGGTTTTGGGGGTATCGGGTTTGGGATAGTGGTCAGTGATTTTGGGGGGATCTGTTTTGGGATGGGGGTCAGTGATTTTCGGGGATATGGTTTGGGGATGGAAGTCTGTGATTTTGGGGGATCTGGTTTAGGGATTGGGGTCTGTGATTTTGGGGGATCTGGTTTGGGGATAGAGGTCAGTGATTTTGGGGGATCTGGTTTGGGGATGAGGCTCAGTGATTTTGGGGGATCTGGTTTGGGGATGGGGCTCAGTGATTTTGGGGGATCTGGTTTGGGATGGGGGTCAGTGATTTTGGGGGATCTAGTTTGGGGATGAGGGTCAGTGATTTTCGGGGATATGGTTTGGGGATGGGAGTCTGTGATTTTGGGGGATCTGGTTTAGGGATTGGGGTATGTGATTTTGGTGATCTGGTTTGGGGAAGGCGGTTAGTGATGTTGGGGACTTGTTTGGGGATGGGGGTCCGTGATTTTGGGGGATCTGGTTCGGAGATGGGGTTCAGTGATTTTGGGGGATCTGGTTTGGGGATTGGGGTCAGTGATTTTGGGGGATCTGGTTTGGGATAGGGTCAGTGATTTTGGGGATCTGGTTTGGGGATGGCGGTCAGTGATGTTGGGGACTTGTTTGGGGATGGGGGTCCGTGATTTTGGGGGATCTGGTTCAGAGATGGGGTTCAGTGATTTTGGGAAAATTCATTTGGGGAAGGGGGTCAGTGATTTTTGGGGATCTGGTTTGGGATAGCGGTCAGTGATTTTGGGGGGATCTGGTTTGAGGATGGGGGTCAGTGATTTTGGGGGATCTGGTTTGGGGATGGGGGTCAGTGTTTTGGGGGGATCTGGTTTGGGAATGGGGGTCTGTAATTTGGGGGGATCTGGATTGGGGATGGGGGTCAGTGATTTTGGTGATCTGGTTTGGGGATGGGGCTCAGTGATTTTGGGGGATCTGGTTTGGGATGGGGGTCAGTGATTTTGGGGGATCTGGTTTAGGGATTGGGGTATGTGATTTTGGTGATCTGGTTTGGGGAAGGCGGTTAGTGATGTTGGGGACTTGTTTGGGGATGGGGGTCCGTGATTTTGGGGGATCTGGTTCGGAGATGGGGTTCAGTGATTTTGGGGGATCTGGTTTGGGGATTGGGGTCAGTGATTTTGGGGGATCTGGTTTGGGATAGGGTCAGTGATTTTGGGGATCTGGTTTGGGGATGGCGGTCAGTGATGTTGGGGACTTGTTTGGGGATGGGGGTCCGTGATTTTGGGGGATCTGGTTCAGAGATGGGGTTCAGTGATTTTGGGAAAATTCATTTGGGGAAGGGGGTCAGTGATTTTTGGGGATCTGGTTTGGGATAGCGGTCAGTGATTTTGGGGGGATCTGGTTTGAGGATGGGGGTCAGTGATTTTGGGGGATCTGGTTTGGGGATGGGGGTCAGTGTTTTGGGGGGATCTGGTTTGGGAATGGGGGTCTGTAATTTGGGGGGATCTGGATTGGGGATGGGGGTCAGTGATTTTGGTGATCTGGTTTGGGGATGGAGGTCAGTGATTTTGGGGAATATGGTGGGGATGGGGTCAGTGACTTTGAGGTATATGGTTTGGGGATGGGGTCTATGATTTGGGGGGACCTGGTCTTGGGGATGGGGGTCAGTGATTTTGGGGGATCTGGTTTGGGGATAATGGTCAGTGATTTTGGGGGATATGGTTTGGGGATAAGGGTCAGTGATTTTGGGGGAATCTGGTTTAGGGATGGGGGTCAGTGATTTTTGGGATCTGGTTTGGGATGGGGTCAGTGATTTTGGGGAGGATCTGGTTTGGGGATGGGGGTCAGTGATTTTGGGGGATCTGGTTTGGGGATGGGGGTCAGTGATTTTGGGGGATCTGGTTTGGGGATGGTGGTCAGTGATTATGGGGGATCTGGTTTGGGGATAGGGGTCAGTGATTTTGGGGGATCTGCTTTGGGATAGGGTGAGTGATTTTGGGGATGGGGGTCAATGATTTTGGGGGATCTCGTTTGGGATGGGGGTCAGTGATTTTCGGAGATCTGGTTTGGGGATGCGGGTCAGTAATTTTGGGGGATCTCTGGTTTGGGGATGGGGGTCAGTGTTTTTGGGCGATCTGGTTTGGGGATGGGGGTCAGTGATTTGGGGGATCTGGTTTGGGGATTGGGGTCAGTGATTTTAGAGGAACTGGTTTGGGATGTGGGTCAGTGATTTTGGGGGATCTGCTTTGGGGATGGGGGTCAGTGATTTGGGGGGATCTGGTTTGGGGATGGGGATCAGTGATTTTGGGGGATCTGGTTTGGGGATGGGGATCAGTGATTTTGGTGGAGATCTGGTTTGGGGATGGGGGTCAGTGATTTTGGGGGGATCTGGTTTGGGGATGGGGTCAGTGATTTTGGGGATCTGGGGGTCAGTGATTTTGGGGATCTGGTTTGGGATGGGGTCAGTGATTTTGGGGGGATCTGGTTTGGGGATGGGGCTCAATGATTTGGGGGGAGAACATTTGGGATAGGGGTAAGTGATTTTTGGGGATCTGGTTTGGGATAGGGGTCAGTGATTTTGGGATGGGGGTCAGTGATTTTGGGGGAACTGGTTTGAGGATGGGGGTCAGTGATTTTGGGGGATCTGGTTTGGGGATGGGGGTCAGTGATTTGGGGGGATCTGGATTGGGGATGGGGGTCAGTTATTTTGGTGGATCTGGTTTGGGTTAGGGATCAGTGATTTTTGGGGATCTGGTCTGGCGATGGGGGTCAGTGATTTTGGGGGATCTGGTTTGGGGATGGAGGTCAGTGATTTTGGGGGATCTGGTTTGGGGATGGGGGTTAGTGATTTTGGGGGGATCTGGTTTGGGGATGGGGGTCAGTGATTTTGGGGGATCTGGTTTGGGGATGGGGCTCAGTGATTTGGGGGGATCTGGTTTGGGGATGGGGGTCAGTGATTTTTGGGGATCTGGTTTGGTGATGGGACTCAGTGATTTTGGGGGATCTGGTTTGGGGATTGGGGTCAGTGATTTTGGGGGATCTGGTTTGGGATAGGGTCAGTGATTTTGGGGATCTGGTTTGGGGATGGGGGTCCGTGATTTTGGGGTATCTGGTTCGGAGATGGGGTTCAGTGATTTTGGGGGAACTTGTTTGGGGAAGGGGGTCAGTGATTTTTGGGGATCTGGTTTGGGATAGGGGTCAGTGATTTTGGGATGGGGGTCAGTGATTTTGGGGGGATCTGGTTTGAGGATGGGGGTCAGTGATTTTGGGGGATCTGGTTTGGGGATGGGGGTCAGTGATTTGGGGGGGTTCTGGTTTGGGGATGGGGGTTAGTGATTTTGGGGGGATCTGGTTTGGGGATGGGGTCAGTGACTTTGAGGTATATGGTTTGGGGATGGGGTCTATGATTTGGGGGGACCTGGTCTTGGGGATGGGGGTCAGTGATTTTGGGGGATCTGGTTTGGGGATGGGGGGTCAGTGATTTTGAGAGATATGGTTTGGGGATGGAGGTCAGTGATTTTGAGGAATATGGTGGGGATGGGGGTCAGTGACTTTGAGGTATATGGTTTGGGGATGGGGTCTATGATTTTGGGGGATCTGGTTTGGGGATAATGGTCAGTGATTTTGGGGGATATGGTTTGGGGATAAGGGTTATTGATTTTGGGGGGATCTGGTTTGGGGATGGGGGTCAGTGATTTTTGGGATCTGGTTTGGGATGGGGTCAGTGATTTTGGGGAGGATCTGGTTTGGGGATGGGGGTCAGTGATTTTGGGGGATCTGGTTTGGGGATGTGGGTTAGTGATTTTGGGGGTATCTGGTTTGGAGATGGGGGTCAGTGATTTTGGGGGATCTGGTTTGGGGATGGGGCTCAGTGATTTTGGGGGATCTGGTTTGGGGATGGGGGTCAGTGATTTTTGGGGATCTGGTTTGGGGATGGGACTCAGTGATTTGGGGGGATCTGGTTTGGGGATTGGTGTCAGTGATTTTGGGGGTTCTGGTTTGGGATAGGGTCAGTGATTTTGGGGATCTGGTTTGGGGATGGCGGTCAGTGATGTTGGGGAGTTGTTTGGGGATGGGAGTCCGTGATTTTGGGGGATCTGGTTTGGAGATGGGGTTCAGTGATTTTGGGGGAACACATTTGGGGAAGGGGGTCAGTGATTTTTGGGGATCTGGTTTGGGATAGGGGTCAGTGATTTTGGGATGGGGGTCAGTGATTTTGGGGGGATCTGGTTTGAGGATGGGGGTCAGTGATTTTGGGGGATCTGGTTTGGGGATGGGGGTCAGTGATTTGGGGGGATCTGGTTTGGGAATGGGGGTCTGTGATTTGGGGGGATCTGGATTGGGGATGGGGGTCAGTGATTTTGGTGATCTGGTTTGGGGATGGGGGTCAATGATTTTGGGTGATCTGGTTTGGGGATGGGGGTCAGTGATTTTGGTGGATCTGGTTTGGGATGGGGGTCAGTGATTTTGGGGGATCTGGTTTAGGGCTGGGGGTTAGTGATTTTGGGGGCGATCTGGTTTGGGGCTGGGGTCAGTGATTTTGGGGGATCTGGTTTGGGGATGGGGCTCAGTGATTTTGAGGGATATGGTTTGGGGATAAGGGTCAGCGATTTTGGGGGGATCTGGTTTGGGGATGGGGCTCAGTGGTTTTGGGGGGATCTGGTTTGGGATAGTGGTCAGTGATTTTGGGGGATCTAGTTTGGGGATGGGAGGGCCAGTCATTTTCGGGGATGGGAGTCTGTGATTTTGGGGGATCTGGTTTAGGAATTGGGGTCTGTGATTTTGGGAGATCTGGTTTGGGGATGGGGGTCAGTGATTTTGGGGATCTGGTTTGTGACAGGGGTCAGTAATTTTGGTGGATCTGGTTTGGGTTAGGGATCAGTGATTTTTGGGGCTCTGGTTTGGCGATGGGGGTCAGTTATTTTGGGGGATCTGGTTTTGGGTTTGGGTTCAGTGATCTTGGGGGATCTGGTTTGGGGATGGGAGTCAGTGATTTTGAGAGATATGGTTTGGGGATGGAGGTCAGTGATTTTGGGGAATATGGTGGGGATGGGGTCAGTGACTTTGAGGTATATGGTTTGGGGATGGGGTCTATGATTTGGGGGGACCTGGGCTTGGGGATGGGGGTCAGTGATTTTGGGGGATCTGGTTTGGGGATAATGGTCAGTGATTTTGGGGGATATGGTTTGGGGATAAGGGTCAGTGATTTTGGGGGCATCTGGTTTGGGGATGGGGGTCAGTGATTTTTGGGATCTGGTTTGGGATGGGGTCAGTGATTTTGGGGAGGATCTGGTTTGGGGATGGGGGTTAGTGATTTTGGGGGGATCTGGTTTGGGGATGGGGCTCAGTGATTTGGGGGGATCTGGTTTGGGGATGGGGCTCAGTGATTTGGGGGGATCTGGTTTGGGGATGGGGGTCAGTGATTTTTAGGGATCTGGTTTGGTGATGGGACTCAGTGATTTTGGGGGATCTGGTTTGGGGATTGGGGTCAGTGATTTTGGGTGATCTGGTTTGGGATAGGGTCAGTGATTTTGGGGATCTGGTTCGGAGATGGGGTTCAGTGATTTTGGGGGAACTCGTTTGGGGAAGGGGGTCAGTGATTTTTGGGGATCTGGTTTGGGATAGGGGTCAGTGATTTTGGGATGGGGGTCAGTGATTTTGGGGGGATCTGGTTTGAGGATGGGGGTCAGTGATTTGGGGGGATCTGGTTTGGGGATGGGGGTCATTGATTTGGGGGGTTCTGGTTTGGGAATGGGGGTCTGTGATTTAGGGGGATCTGGATTGGGGATGGGGCTCAGTGATTTTGGTGATCTGGTTTGGGGATGGGGGTCAATGATTTTGGGTGATCTGGTTTGGGGATGAGGTTCAGTGATTTTGGGGATCTGGTTTGTGACAGGGGTCAGTGATTTTGGTGGATCTGGTTTGGGTTAGGGATCAGTGATTTTTGGGGATCTGGTTTGGCGATGGGGGTCAGTTATTTGGGGGGATCTAGTATTGGTTTTGGGTTCAGTGATTTTGGGGGATCTGGTTTGGGGATGGGGGGTCAGTGATTTTGAGAGATATGGTTTGGGGATGGAGGTCAGTGATTTTGAGGAATATGGTGGGGATGGGGGTCAGTGACTTTGAGGTATATGGTTTGGGGATGGGGTCTATGATTTGGGGGGGAACTGGTCTTGGGGAAGGGGGTCAGTGATTTTGGGGGATCTGGTTTGGGGATAATGGTCAGTGATTTTGGGGGATATGGTTTGGGGATAAGGGTCAGTGATTTTGGGGGGATCTGGTTTGGGGATGGGGGTCAGTGATTTTTGGGATCTGGTTTGGGATGGGGTCAGTGATTTTGGGGAGGATCTGGTTTGGGGATGGGGGTCAGTGATTTTGGGGGATCTGGTTTGGGGATGTGGGTTAGTGATTTTGCGGGTATCTGGTTTGGAGATGGGTGTCAGTGATTTTGGGGGATCTGGTTTGGGGATGGGGCTCAGTGATTTTGGGGGATCTGGTTTGGGGATGGGGCTCAGTGATTTTGGGGGATTTGATTTGGGGATAAGGGTCAGTGATTTTGGGGGATCTGCTTTTGTGAAGGGGGTCAATGATTTGGGGGAATATGGTTGGGATTGGGGTCTGTGATTTTGGGGGATTTGGTTGGGAGAGGGGTCATTGATTTTGAGGGGATCTGGTTTGGGGATGGGGTCATTGATTTTGGGGGGACCTGGTTTGTGGATGAGGTCTTTGATTTGGGGGGACCTGGTTTTGGGGATGGGGTCAGTGATTTGGGGGATCTGGTTTGGGATGGGGTCAGTGATTTTGGGGGGATCTGGTTTGGGATGGGGTGTCAGTGATTTTGGGGGATCTGGTTTGGGGATGGGGGTCAGTGATTTTGTGGGATCTGGTTTGGGGATGTGGGTCAGTGATTTTGGGAATCTGGTTTGGGATAGGGGTCAGTGATTTTGGGGGATCTGCTTTTGTGAAGGGGGTCAATGATTTGGGGGAATATGGTTGGGATTGGGGTCAGTGATTTTGGGGGATCTGGTTTGGGGATGGGGGTCAGTGATTTTGGGGGATCTGGTTTGGGGATGTGGGTCAGTGATTTTGGGGGATCTGGTTTGGGGATGGGGCTCAGTGATTTTGGGTGATCTGGTTTAGGGATGGGGTCAGTGATTTTGGGAGATCTGGTTTGGGTTAGGGGTCAGTGATTTTGGGGGATCTGGTTTGGGGATGGGGGTCAGTGATTTTGGGGGGATCTGGTTTGGGATGGGGTCAGTGATTTTGCGGGATAAGGTTTGGGGATGGGGGTCAGTGATTTTGTGGGACATAGTTTGGGATGTGTGTCAGTGATTTGGGGGGATCTGGTTTGGGATGGGGGTCAGTGATTTTGGGGTGATCTGGTTTGGGGATGGGGGCAGTGATTTAGGGGGATCTGGTTTGGGATAGGGGTCAGTGATTTTTGGGGATCTTGTTTAGGGATGGGGGTCAGTGATTTTAGGGAATATGTTTTGGGATAAGGGTCAGTGATTTTGGGAGTTATGGTTGGGATGGGTGTCAGTGATTTTGGGGCGATCTGGTTTGGGGATGGGGGTCAGTGATTTTGGGGGATACGGTTGGGTTGGGGGCAAAAGCTTTGGGATATCTTGTTAGGTAGTGGTCTATGCTTTGGCTGGGGGGGGAAGGTGGTGTATCGGTGATTTTGGGGAGAGTGTGTGTTTTTCCGGGGTAACACGGTCAATGTTGGGGTCATTGAGATCCAGGAGTTTGGCGCGTTCCGGGGAGTCAGACCTTCAACGGTGTCGGTGTTTTTTTTTGGGGGGTGACACTATTTTGCGGGTGCATTTTCCAAGTCACCACTTGGTGAGGGGGAGGGGATTCAATATTTTGCAACGTTGCCCGGTGGAAGGCCAGGACATGGTGGAGTTTTGGGAAGGTCGGGATTTTGCCGAACGTTGGCCTGTCCCAAGAGGCTCAGCTTGCCAGAGGGCGAGAGTTTCAGGTCTTCGGTTCTCTTCCTGTCGATCCAGCCAGTCAGGCCCGTGACTTGGAGCTCTGAGGAGAGATGCAGAGTCGGCAGAAGGTGGGGGAGGTTTCGGAATTGGGATCTTGCTGTGCCGGTGAAGCCGCGCGTCCTCTGGGCTCGCTCACTCACCCGCGGTCGGAGCTGTCAGCGCTTGGCGAGTCTCTGGAGGAAGCAGCAGGTCACCGTGGCGATGATGGCGATGGCGACAGAGAGAGACAGGGCTGCGCCCACCGACAGTGGGATCAGGAGGGTGTCGGAGGCTACGAACCAAGCAGTGCGCAGTGGTCAGCACGCCGCCCACATCCTCCAGCCCCTCTGCCACCCACCCACTCCCCCCCACATCTAACTGTGGGACCCCTCCCTCCCTCCACTGTCTCTCCCCCTCCAACTGTGGGACCCCTCTGCCCTCAACACCAAAACTGTGGGACCCCTCATCCGGTCACCCCCCCCCAAACTGTGGGACCCCTCACCCCCTCCTCCCCAAACTGTGGGACCCCTCACCCCCTCCTCCCCAAACTGTGGGACCCCTCATCCCCTTCCCCTCAAACTATGGGACACCTCACCCCCTCAAACTGTGGGACCCCACACTCCCTTCCCCTCAAACTGTGGGAGCCCTCACCCCCTCAAACTGTGGGACCCCTCACCCCCTTCCCCTCAAACTGTGGGACACCTCACCCCCTCAAACTGTGGGACCCCACACTCTTCCCCTCAAACTGTGGGACACCTCACCCACTCAAACTGTGGGACCCCTCACCCCCATCCCCCCTCAAACTGTGGGACACCTCACCCTCTTCCCCCTCAAACTGTGAGACCCCTCACCCTCGTCTCCCTCAAACTGTGAGACCCCTCACCCCCTTCCCCCTCAAACTGTGGGACCCCTCACCCCCTCCTCCCCAAACTGTGGGACCCCTCACCCCCTCCTCCCCAAACTGTGGGACCCCTCATCCCCTTCCCCTCAAACTATGGGACACCTCACCCCCTCAAACTGTGGGACCCCACACTCCCTTCCCCTCAAACTGTGGGAGCCCTCACCCCCTCAAACTGTGGGACCCCTCACCCCCTTCCCCTCAAACTGTGGGACACCTCACCCCCTCAAACTGTGGGACCCCACACTCCCTTCCCCTCAAACTGTGGGAGCCCTCACCCCCTCAAACTGTGGGACCCCTCACCCCCTTCCCCTCAAACTGTGGGACACCTCACCCCCTCAAACTGTGGGACCCCACACTCTTCCCCTCAAACTGTGGGACACCTCACCCACTCAAACTGTGGGACCCCTCACCCCCATCCCCCCTCAAACTGTGGGACCCCTCACCCCCTTCCCCTCAAACTATGGGACACCTCACCCCCTCAAACTGTGGGACCCCACACTCTTCCCCTCAAACTGTGGGACACCTCACCCACTCAAACTGTGGGACCCCTCACCCTCTTCCCCCCTCAAACTGTGGGACACCTCACCCTCTTCCCCCTCAAACTGTGAGACCCCTCACCCTCGTCTCCCTCAAACTGTGAGACCCCTCACCCCCTTCCCCCTCAAACTGTGGGACCCCTCACACCCTTCCCCCTCAAACTGTGGGACCCCTCACCCTCTTCCCCCCTCAAACTGTGAGACCCCTCACCCCCTTCCCCCTCAAACTGTGCGACCCCTCACCCCTACCCCTCAAACTGTGAGACCCCTCACCTCACTTGCCCCCTCAACCTGTGTGACCCTTCACCCCCGACCCCAATATGAGGGAGCCCACCCCCCCGCACCCCATACTCACGGGAGAGGTAGAGGAAGAGGGTGACGGGCTGCGATTGGGCGCTGGCCAGGAGGTAGGGGCTGGTGCCTGGCCGGTGCCCCCAGCTGGTGACCTGGCAGCGGTAGGGCCCCTCGTCGCCCTTCGATGCCCGGTGGATGCGGAGGCGGAAGCAGAGGGCAGCGGGACGGTCAGAGCTGAGCTCGCTCCCGGCAGGAGTGCGGCCGTGCCAGGCCGTGGGCACGGTGACACCGCGATGGTCCACCAAGGCCAGGGGCTCCTCGGCCTGGCCCCACCAACCCACCGCCAGCCGCGGCTCCTCTACCTCCTCACCGAGCCCCAAACCCAGAGTCACGTTGCAGTGCAGCTCCACCGTGTCCCCTCGGAAAAACTTGGAAGGGGCGAGAGATGCCACCGCGCCCAGTCTCACGTCTGCGGGCGGAGGAGAGCACGGATCAGGGAGAGGAAGAGCCCACTGGCACCCCACTCTCCCCCCTCACTCCCTTTAATATCCCACCCAGTCTAATCCCACTCTCCCCCCTCCCTCCCTTTAATATCCCACCCAGTCTAATCCCACTCTCCCCCCTCACTCCCTTTAATATCCCACCCAGTCTAATCCCACTCTCCCCCCTCACTCCCTTTAATATCCCACCCAGTCTAATCCCACTCTCCCCCCTCACTCCCCACTCCCTTTAATATCC
The DNA here is from genome assembly GCF_047496795.1 of Chiloscyllium punctatum. Classification (NCBI taxonomy): domain Eukaryota; kingdom Metazoa; phylum Chordata; class Chondrichthyes; order Orectolobiformes; family Hemiscylliidae; genus Chiloscyllium; species Chiloscyllium punctatum. The sequence goes on from NC_092785.1 coordinate 40,798,297, forward strand.
CACCCAGTCTAATCCCACTCTCCCCCCTCCCTCCCTTTAATATCCCACCCAGTCTAATCCCACTCTCCCCCCTCACTCCCTTTAATATCCCACCCAGTCTAATCCCATTCTCCCCCCTCACTCCCTTTAATATCCCACCCAGTCTAATCCCACTCTCCCCCCTCCCTCCCTTTAATATCCCACCCAGTCTAATCCCACTCTCCCCCTCACTCCCTTTAATATCCCACCCAGTCTAATCCCACTCTCCCCCCTCACTCCCTTTAATATCCCACCCAGTCTAATCCCACTCTCCCCCCTCACTCCCCACTCCCTTTAATATCCCACCCAGTCTAATCCCACTCTCCCCCCTCACTCCCTTTAATATCCCACCCAGTCTAATCCCACTCTCCCCTCTCACTCCCTTTAATATCCCACCCAGTCTAATCCCACTCTCCCCCCTCAATCCCTTTAATATCCCACCCACTCTAATCCCACTCTCCCCCCTCACTCCCCACTCCCTTTAATATCCCACCCAGTCTAATCCCACTCTCCCCCTCACTCCCTTTAATATCCCACCCAGTCTAATCCCACTCTCCCCCCTCACTCCCTTTAATATCCCACCCAGTCTAATCCCACTCTCCCCCCTCACTCCCCACTCCCTTTAATATCCCACCCAGTCTAATCCCACTCTCCCCCCTCACTCCCTTTAATATCCCACCCAGTCTAATCCCACTCTCCCCTCTCACTCCCTTTAATATCCCACCCAGTCTAATCCCACTCTCCCCCCTCAATCCCTTTAATATCCCACCCACTCTAATCCCACTCTCCCCCCTCACTCCCCACTCCCTTTAATATCCCACCCAGTCTAAACCCACTCTCCCCCCTCACTCCCCACTCCCTTTAATATCCCACCCAGTCTAATCCCACTCTCCCCCCTCAATCCCTTTAATATCCCACCCAGTCTAATCCCACTCTCCCCCTTCACTCCCTTTAATATCCCACCCAGTCTAATCCCACTCTCCCCCTCACTCCCTTTAATATCCCACCCAGTCTAATCCCACTCTCCCCCTCACTCCCCACTCCCTTTAATATCCCACCCAGTCTAATCCCACTCTCCCCCTCACTCCCTTTAATATCCCACCCAGTCTAATCCCACTCTCCCCCTCACTCCCCACGCCCTTTAATATCCCACCCAGTCTAATCCCACTCTCCCCCTCACTCCCCACTCCCTTTAATATCCCACCCAGTCTAATCCCACTCTCCCCCTCTCTCCCCACTCCCTTTAATATCCCACCCAGTCTAATCCCACTCTCCCCCCTCTCTCCCCACTCCCTTTAATATCCGACCCAGTCTAATCCCACTCTCCCCCCTCACTCCCTTTAATATCCCACCCAGTCTAATCCCACTCTCCCCCCTCACTCCCCACTCCCGTTAATATCCCACCCAGTCTAATCCCACTCTCCCCGCTCATTCCCTTTAATATCCCACCTAGTCTAATCCCACTCTCCCCCTCACTCCCTGCTCCCTTTAATATCCCACCCAGTCTAATCCCACTCTCCCCCCTCACTCCCTTTAATATCCCACCCAGTCTAATCCCACTCTCCCCCCTCACTCCCCACTCCCTTTAATATCCCACCCAGTCTAATCCCACTCTCCCCCCTCACTCCCTTTAATATCCCACCCAGTCTAATCCCACTCTCCCCCCTCACTCCCCATTCCCTTTAATATCCCACACAGTCTAATCCCACTCTCCCCCCTCACTCCCCGCTCCCTTTAATATCCCACCCAGTCTAATCCCACTCTCCCCAACACTCCCCACTCCCTTTAATATCCCACCCAGTCTAATCCCACTCTCCCCAACACTCCCCACTCCCTTTAATATCCCACCCAGTCTAATCCCACTCTCCCCCCTCACTCCCTTTAATATCCCACCCAGTCTAATCCCACTCTCCCCCCTCCCTCCCTTTAATATCCCACCCAGTCTAATCCCACTCTCCCCCCTCCCTCCCTTTAATATCCCACCCAGTCTAATCCCACTCTCCCCCTCACTCCCTATAATATCCGACCCAGTCTAATCCCACTCTCCCCCCTCACTCCCCACTCCCTTTAATATCCCACCCAGTCTAATCCCACTCTCCCCCCTCAATCCCTTTAATATCCCACCCACTCTAATCCCACTCTCCCCCCTCACTCCCCACTCCCTTTAATATCCCACCCAGTCTAATCCCACTCTCCCCCCTCACTCCCCACTCCCTTTAATATCCCACCCAGTCTAATCCCACTCTCCCCCCTCAATCCCTTTAATATCCCACCCAGTCTAATCCCACTCTCCCCCCTCACTCCCTTTAATATCCCACCCAGTCTAATCCCACTCTCCCCCTCACTCCCCACTCCCTTTAATATCCCACACAGTCTAATCCCACACTCCCCCCTCCCTCCCTTTAATATCCCACCCAGTCTAATCCCACTCTCCCCCCTCCCTCCCTTTAATATCCCAATTTGTCTAATCCCACTCTCCCCCCTCACTCCCTTTAATATCCCACCCAGTCTAATCCCACTCTCCCCGCTCATTCCCTTTAATATCACACCAGTCTAATCCCACTCTCCCCCCTCCCTCCCTTTAATATCCCACCCAGTCTAATCCCACTCTCCCCCCTCCCTCCCTTTAATATCCCACCCAGTCTAATCCCACTCTCCCCCCTCTCTCCCCACTCCCTTTGATATCCCAACCAGTCTAATCCCACTGTCCCCCCTCACTCCCCACTCCCTTTAATATCCCACCCAGTCTAATCCCACTCTCCCCCCTCCCTCCCTTTAATATCCCACCCAGTCTAATCCCACTCTCCCCCTCCCTCCCTTTAATATCCCACCTAGTCTAATCCCACTCTCCCCCCTCACTCCCTTTAATATCCCACCCAGTCTAATCCCACTCTCCCCCTCACTCCCCACGCCCTTTAATATCCCACCCAGTCTAATCCCACTCTCCCCCTCACTCCCCACTCCCTTTAATATCCCACCCAGTCTAATCCCACTCTCCCCCTCACTCCCCACTCCCTTTAATATCCCACCCAGTCTAATCCCACTCTCCCCCCTCACTCCCTTTAATATCCCACCCAGTCTAATCCCACTCTCCCCCTCACTCCCCACTCCCTTTAATATCCCACCCAGTCTAATCCCACTCTCCCCCTCACTCCCCACTCCCTTTAATATCCCACCCAGTCTAATCCCACTCTCCCCCCTCACTCCCTTTAATATCCCACCCAGTCTAATCCCACTCTCCCCCTTCCCTCCCTTTAATATCCCACCCAGTCTAATCCCACTCGCCCCCTCCCTCCCTTTAATATCCCACCCAGTCTAATCCCACTCTCCCCCCTCACTCCCCACTCCCGTTAATATCCCACCCAGTCTAATCCCACTCTCCACGCTCATTCCCTTTAATATCCCACCTTGTCTAATCCCACTCTCCCCCCTCACTCCCTTTAATATCCCACCCAGTCTAATCCCACTCTCCCCCCTCCCTTCCTTTAATATCCCACCTAGTCTAACCCCACTCTCCCCCTCACTCCCCGCTCCCTTTAATATCCCACCCAGTCTAATCCCACTCTCCCCCCTCACTCCCTTTAATATCCCACCCAGTCTAATCCCACTCTCCCCCCTCACTCCCCACTCCCGTTAATATCCCACCCAGTCTAATCCCACTCTCCCCCCTCACTCTCTTTAATATCCCACCCAGTCTAATCCCACTCTCCCCCCTCACTCCCCGCTCCCTTTAATATCCCACCCAGTCTAATCCCACTCTCCCCCGACTCCCCACTCCCTTTAATATCCCACCCAGTCTAATCCCACTCTCCCCCTTCATTCCCTTTAATATCCCACCCAGTCTAATCCCACTCTCCCCCCTCACTCCCTTTAATATCCCACCCAGTCTAATCCCACTCTCCCCCCTCACTCCCCACTCCCGTTAATATCCCACCCAGTCTAATCCCACTCTCCCCCCTCACTCCCTTTAATATCCCACCCAGTCTAATCCCACTCTCCCCCCTCACTCCCCGCTCCCTTTAATATCCCACCCAGTCTAATCCCACTCTCCCCCCTCACTCCCCGCTCCCTTTAATATCCCACCCAGTCTAATCCCACTCTCCCCCCTCACTCCCCACTCCCTTTAATAACCCACCCAGTCTAATCCCACTCTCCCCCCTCACTCCCCACTCCCTTTAATATCCCACCCAGTCTAATCCCACTCTCCCCCGACTCCCCACTCCCTTTAATATCCCACCCAGTCTAATCCCACTCTCCCCCCTCACTCCCCACTCCCTTTAATATCCCACCCAGTCTAATCCCACTCTCCCCCCCACTCCCTTTAATATCCCACCCAGTCTAATCCCACTCTCCCCATCACTCCCCACTCCCTTTAATATCCCACCCAGTCTAATCCCACTCTCACCCCTCACTCCCCACTCCCTTTAATATCCCACCCAGCCTAATCCCACTCTCCCCCCCTTACTCCAAATCCCTTTAATATCCCACCCAGTCTAATCACACTCTCCCCCTCACTCCCCACTCCCTTTAATATCCCACCCCGTCTAATCCCACTCTCCCCCCTCACTCCCTTTAATATCCCACCCAGTCTAATCCCACTCTCCCTCCTCACTCCCCACTCCCTTTAATATCCCACCCAGTCTAATCCCACTCTCCCCCCTCACTCCCTTTAATATCCCACCCAGTCTAATCCCACTCTCCCCCCTCACTCCCTTTAATATCCCACCCAGTCTAATCCCACTCTCCCCCCTCACTCCCTTTAGTACCCCACCCAGTCTAATCCCACTCTCCCCCCCCCTCCCTTTAATATCCCACCCAGTCTAATCCCACTCTCCCCCTCACTCCCTTTAATATCCCACCCAGTCTATTCCCACTCTCCCCCCTCCCTCCCTTTAATATCCCACCCAGTCTAATCCCACTCTCCCCCCTCACTCCCTTTAATATCGCACCCAGTCTAATCCCACTCTCCCCCCTCACTCCCTTTAATATCCCACCCAGTTTAATCCCACTCTCCCCCCTCCCTCCCTTTAATATCCCACCCAGTCTAATCCCACTCTCCCCCCTCCCTCCCTTTAATATCCCACCCAGTCTAATCCCACTCTCCCCCCTCACTCCCCACTCCCTTTAATATCCCACCCAGTCTAATCCCACTCTCCCCCCTCACTCCCTTTAATATCCCACCCAGTCTAATCCCACTCTCCCCCCTCACTCCCCACTCCCGTTAATATCCCACCCAGTCTAATCCCACTCTCCCCCCTCCCTCCCTTTAATATCCCACCCAGTCTAATCCCACTCTCCCCCCTCACTCCCCACTCCCTTTAATATCCCACCCAGTTTAATCCCACTCTCCCCCCTCACTCCCTTTAATATCCCACCCAGTCTAATACCACTCTCCCCCCTCCCTCCCTTTAATATCCCACCCAGTCTAATCCCACTCTCCCCCCTCCCTCCCCACTCCCTTTAATATCCCACCCAGTCTAATCCCACTCTCCCCCCCACTCCCTTTAATATCCCACCCAGTCTAATCCCACTCTCCCCCTCACTCCCCACTCCCTTTAATATCCCACCCAGTCTAATCCCACGCTCACCCCTCACTCCCCATTCCCTTTAATATCCCACCCAGCCTAATCCCACTCTCCCCCCCCTTACTCCAAATCCCTTCAATATCCCACCCAGTCTAATCACACTCTCCCCCTCACTCCCCACTCCCTTTAATATCCCACCCCGTTTAATCCCACTCTCCCCCCTCACTCCCTTTAATATCCCACCCAGTCTAATCCCACTCTCCCCCTCACTCCCCACTCCCTTTAATATCCCACCCAGTCTAATCCCACTCTCACCCCTCACTCCCCATTCCCTTTAATATCCCACCCAGCCTAATCCCACTCTCCCCCCCCTTACTCCAAATCCCTTCAATATCCCACCCAGTCTAATCCCACTCTCCCCCCTCACTCCCTTTAATATCCCACCCAGTCTAATCCCACTCTCCCTCCTCACTCCCCACTCCCTTTAATATCCCACCCAGTCTAATCCCACTCTCCCCCCTCACTCCCTTTAATATCCCACCCAGTCTAATCCCACTCTCCCCCCTCACTCCCTTTAATATCCCACCCAGTCTAATCCCACTCTTCCCCCTCACTCCCTTTAGTACCCCACCCAGTCTAATCCCACTCTCCCCCCTCCCTCCCTTTAATATCCCACCCAGTCTAATCCCACTCTCCCCCTCACTCCCCACTCCCTTTAATATCCCACCCAGTCTAATCCCACTCTCACCCCTCACTCCCTTTAATATCCCACCCAGTCTAATCCCACTCTCCCCCCTCACTCCCTTTAATATCCCACCCAGTCTAATCCCACTCTTCCCCCTCACTCCCTTTAGTACCCCACCCAGTCTAATCCCACTCTCCCCCCTCCCTCCCTTTAATATCCCACCCAGTCTAATCCCACTCTCCCCCTCACTCCCCACTCCCTTTAATATCCCACCCAGTCTAATCCCACTCTCCCCCCTCCCTCCCTTTAATATCCCACCCAGTCTAATCCCACTCTCCCCCCTCACTCCCCACTCCCTTTAATATCCCACCCAGTCTAATCCCACTCTCCCCCCTCACTCCCTTTAATATCCCACCCAGTCTAATCACACTCTCCCCCTCACTCCCCACTCCCTTTAATATCCCACCCCGTCTAATCCCACTCTCCCCCCTCACTCCCTTTAATATCCCACCCAGTCTAATCCCACTCTCCCTCCTCACTCCCCACTCCCTTTAATATCCCACCCAGTCTAATCCCACTCTCCCCCCTCACTCCCTTTAATATCCCACCCAGTCTAATCCCACTCTCCCCCCTCACTCCCTTTAATATCCCACCCAGTCTAATCCCACTCTCCCCCCTCACTCCCTTTAATAACCCACCCAGTCTAATCCCACTCTCCCCCCTCCCTCCCTTTAATATCCCACCCAGTCTAATCCCACTCTCCCCCTCACTCCCCACTCCCTTTAATATCCCACCCAGTCTAATCCCACTCTCCCCCCTCCCTCCCTTTAATATCCCACCCAGTCTAATCCCACTCTCCCCCCTCACTCCCCACTCCCTTTAATATCCCACCCAGTCTAATCCCACTCTCCCCCCTCACTCCCTTTAATATCCCACCCAGTCTAATCCCACTCTCCCCCCTCACTCCCCACTCCCGTTAATATCCCACCCAGTCTAATCCCACTCTCCCCCCTCCCTCCCTTTAATATCCCACCCAGTCTAATCCCACTCTCCCCCCTCACTCCCCACTCCCTTTAATATCCCACCCAGTTTAATCCCACTGTCCCCCCTCACTCCCTTTAATATCCCACCCAGTCTAATCCCACTCTCCCCCCTCACTCCCTTTAATACCCCACCCAGTCTAATCCCACTCTCCCCCCTCCCTCCCTTTAATATCCCACCCAGTCTAATCCCACTCTCCCCCTCCCTCCCTTTAATATCCCACCCAGTCTAATCCCACTCTCCCCCTCCCTCCCTTTAATATCCCACCCAGTCTAATCCCACTCTCCCCCCTCACTCCCTTTAATATCCCACCCAGTCTAATCCCACTCTCCCCCCTCACTCCCTTTAATATCGCACCCAGTCTAATCCCACTCTCCCCCCTCACTCCCTTTAATATCCCACCCAGTCTAATCCCACTCTCCCCCCTCCCTCCCTTTAATATCCCACCCAGTCTAATCCCACTCTCCCCCCTCACTCCCTTTAATATCCCACCCACTCTAATCCCACTCTCCCCCCTCACTCCCCACTCCCTTTAATATCCCACCCAGTCTAATCCCACTCTCCCCCCTCACTCCCCACTCCCTTTAATATCCCACCCAGTCTAATCCCACTCTCCCCCCTCACTCCCTTTAATATCCCACCCAGTCTAATCCCACTCTCCCCCCTCACTCCCCACTCCCGTTAATATCCCACCCAGTCTAATCCCACTCTCCCCCCTCCCTCCCTTTAATATCCCACCCAGTCTAATCCCACTCTCCCCCCTCACTCCCCACTCCCTTTAATATCCCACCCAGTTTAATCCCACTGTCCCCCCTCACTCCCTTTAATATCCCACCCAGTCTAATACCACTCTCCCCCCTCCCTCCCTTTAATATCCCACCCAGTCTAATCCCACTCTCCCCCCTCCCTCCCTTTAATATCCCACCCAGTCTAATCCCACTCTCCCCCCTCACTCCCCACTCCCTTTAATATCCCACCCAGTCTAATCCCACTCTCCCCCCCACTCCCTTTAATATCCCACCCCGTTTAATCCCACTCTCCCCCCTCACTCCCTTTAATATCCCACCCAGTCTAATCCCACTCTCCCCCTCACTCCCCACTCCCTTTAATATCCCACCCAGTCTAATCCCACGCTCACCCCTCACTCCCCATTCCCTTTAATATCCCACCCAGCCTAATCCCACTCTCCCCCCCCTTACTCCAAATCCCTTCAATATCCCACCCAGTCTAATCCCACTCTCCCCCTCACTCCCCACTCCCTTTAATATCCCACCCCGTCTAATCCCACTCTCCCCCCTCACTCCCTTTAATATCCCACCCAGTCTAATCCCACTCTCCCCCCTCACTCCCTTTAATATCCCACCCAGTCTAATCCCACTCTCCCCCTCACTCCCCACTCCCTTTAATATCCCACCCAGTCTAATCCCACTCTCCCCCCTCCCTCCCTTTAATATCCCACCCAGTCTAATCCCACTCTCCCCCCTCCCTCCCTTTAATATCCCACCCAGTCTAATCCCACTCTCCCCCTCCCTCCCTTTAATATCCCACCCAGTCTAATCCCACTCTCCCCCTCCCTCCCTTTAATATCCCACCCAGTCTAATCCCACTCTCCCCCTCCCTCCCTTTAATATCCCACCAAGTCTAATCCCATTCTCCCCCCTCACTCCCCGCTCCCTTTAATATCCCAACCAGTCTAATCCCACTCTCCCCACTCACTCCCTTTAATATCCCACCCAGTCTAATCCCACTCTCCCCCCTCACTCCCTTTAATATCGCACCCAGTCTAATCCCACTCTCCCCCCTCACTCCCCACTCCCTTTAATATCCCACCCAGTCTAATCCCACTCTCCCCCTCCCTCCCTTTAATATCCCACCCAGTCTAATCCCATTCTCCCCCCTCACTCCCCGCTCCCTTTAATATCCCAACCAGTCTAATCCCACTCTCCCCACTCACTCCCTTTAATATCCCACCCAGTCTAATCCCACTCTCCCCCCTCACTCCCTTTAATATCCCACCCAGTCTAATCCCACTCTCCCCCCTCACTCCCCACTCCCTTTAATATCCCACCCAGTCTAATCCCACTCTCCCCCCTCACTCCCTTTAATATCCCACCCAGTCTAATCCCACTCTCCCCCCTCCCTCCCTTTAATATCCCACCCAGTCTAATCCCACTCTCCCCCCTCCCTCCCTTTAATATCCCACCCAGTCTAATCCCACTCTCCCCCCTCACTCCCCACACCCTTTAATATCCCACCCCGTCTAATCCCACTCTCCCCCTCACACCCCACTCGCTTTAATATCCCACCCAGTCTAATCCCACTCTCACCCCTCACTCCCCATTCCCTTTAATATCCCACCCAGCCTAATCCCACTCTCCTCCCCCTTACTCCAAATCCCTTCAATATCCCACCCAGTCTAATCACACTCTCCCCCTCACTCCCCACTCCCTTTAATATCCCACCCCGTCTAATCCCACTCTCCCCCCTCACTCCCTTTAATATCCCACCCAGTCTAATCACACTCTCCCCCTCACTCCCCACTCCCTTTAATATCCCACCCAGTCTAATCCCACTCTCACCCCTCACTCCCCATTCCCTTTAATATCCCACGCAGCCTAATCCCACTCTCCCCCCCCTTACTCCAAATCCCTTCAATATCCCACCCAGTCTAATCACACTCTCCCCCTCACTCCCCACTCCCTTTAATATCCCACCCAGTCTAATCCCACTCTCCCCCCTCCCTCCCTTTAATATCCCACCCAGTCTAATCCCACTCTCCCCCCTCACTCCCTTTAATATCCCACCCAGTCTAATCCCACTCTCCCCCCTCACACCCCACTCCCTTTAATATCCCACCCAGTCTAATCCCACTCTCCCCCCTCACTCCCTTTAATATCCCACCCAGTCTAATCCCACTCTCCCCCCTCACACCCCACTCCCTTTAATATCCCACCCAGTCTAATCCCACTCTCCCCCCTCACACCCCACTCCCTTTAATATCCCACCCAGTCTAATCCCACTCTCCCCCCTCCCTCCCTTTAATATCCCACCCAGTCTAATCCCACTCTCCCCCCTCACTCCCCACATCCTTTAATATCCCACCCAGTCTAATCCCACTCTCCCCCCTCACACCCCACTCCCTTTAATATCCCACCCAGTCTAATCCCACTCTCCCCCTCACTCCCTTTAATATCCCACCCAGTCTAATCCCACTCTCCCCCCTCACTCCCCACTCCCTTTAATATCCCACCCAGTCTAATCCCACTCTCCCCCCTCACTCCCTTTAATATCCCACACAGTCTAATCCCACTCTCCCCCCTCCCTCCCTTTAATATCCCACCCAGTCTAATCCCACTCTCCCCCCTCACTCCCCGCTCCCTTTAATATCCCACCCAGTCTAATCCCACTCTCCCCCCTCACTCCCCGCTCCCTTTAATATCCCACCCAGTCTAATCCCACTCTCCCCCCTCACTCCCTTTAATATCCCACACAGTCTAATCGCACTCTCCCCCCTCACTCCCTTTAATATCCCACCCAGTCTAATCCCACTCTCCCCCCTCACTCCCCGCTCCCTTTAATATCCCACCCAGTCTAATCCCACTCTCCCCCCTCACTCCCCGCTCCCTTTAATATCCCACCCAGTCTAATCCCACTCTCCCCCCTCACTCCCCACTCCCTTTAATATCCCACCCAGTCTAATCCCACTCTCCCCCCTCACTCCCCACTCCCTTTAATATCCCACCCAGTCTAATCCCACTCTCCCCCCTCACTCCCTTTAATATCCCACCCAGTCTAATCCCACTCTCCCCCCTCACTCCCCACTCCCGTTAATATCCCACCCAGTCTAATCCCACTCTCCCCCCTCCCTCCCTTTAATATCCCACCCAGTCTAATCCCACTCTCCCCCCTCACTCCCCACTCCCTTTAATATCCCACCCAGTTTAATCCCACTGTCCCCCCTCACTCCCTTTAATATCCCGCCCAGTCTAATACCACTCTCCCCCCTCCCTCCCTTTAATATCCCACCCAGTCTAATCCCACTCTCCCCCCTCCCTCCCTTTAATATCCCACCCAGTCTAATCCCACACTCCCCCCTCACTCCCCACTCCCTTTAATATCCCACCCAGTCTAATCCCACTCTCCCCCCCACTCCCTTTAATATCCCACCCAGTCTAATCCCACTCTCCCCATCACTCCCCACTCCCTTTAATATCCCACCCAGTCTAATCCCACTCTCCCCCTCACTCCCCACTCCCTTTAATATCCCACCCAGTCTAATCCCACGCTCACCCCTCACTCCCCATTCCCTTTAATATCCCACCCAGCCTAATCCCACTCTCCCCCCCCTTACTCCAAATCCCTTCAATATCCCACCCAGTCTAATCACACTCTCCCCCTCACTCCCCACTCCCTTTAATATCCCACCCCGTTTAATCCCACTCTCCCCCCTCACTCCCTTTAATATCCCACCCAGTCTAATCCCACTCTCCCCCTCACTCCCCACTCCCTTTAATATCCCACCCAGTCTAATCCCACGCTCACCCCTCACTCCCCATTCCCTTTAATATCCCACCCAGCCTAATCCCACTCTCCCCCCCCTTACTCCAAATCCCTTCAATATCCCACCCAGTCTAATCACACTCTCCCCCTCACTCCCCACTCCCTTTAATATCCCACCCCGTCTAATCCCACTCTCCCCCCTCACTCCCTTTAATATCCCACCCAGTCTAATCCCACTCTCCCCCCTCACTCCCTTTAATATCCCACCCAGTCTAATCCCACTCTCCCCCTCACTCCCCACTCCCTTTAATATCCCACCCAGTCTAATCCCACTCTCCCCCCTCCCTCCCTTTAATATCCCACCCAGTCTAATCCCACTCTCCCCCCTCCCTCCCTTTAATATCCCACCCAGTCTAATCCCACTCTCCCCCTCCCTCCCTTTAATATCCCACCCAGTCTAATCCCACTCTCCCCCTCCCTCCCTTTAATATCCAACCCAGTCTAATCCCACTCTCCCCCTCCCTCCCTTTAATATCCCACCCAGTCTAATCCCATTCTCCCCCCTCACTCCCCGCTCCCTTTAATATCCCAACCAGTCTAATCCCACTCTCCCCACTCACTCCCTTTAATATCCCACCCAGTCTAATCCCACTCTCCCCCCTCACTCCCTTTAATATCGCACCCAGTCTAATCCCACTCTCCCCCCTCACTCCCCACTCCCTTTAATATCCCACCCAGTCTAATCCCACTCTCCCCCTCCCTCCCTTTAATATCCCACCCAGTCTAATCCCATTCTCCCCCCTCACTCCCCGCTCCCTTTAATATCCCAACCAGTCTAATCCCACTCTCCCCACTCACTCCCTTTAATATCCCACCCAGTCTAATCCCACTCTCCCCCCTCACTCCCTTTAATATCCCACCCAGTCTAATCCCACTCTCCCCCCTCACTCCCCACTCCCTTTAATATCCCACCCAGTCTAATCCCACTCTCCCCCCTCACTCCCTTTAATATCCCACCCAGTCTAATCCCACTCTCCCCCCTCCCTCCCTTTAATATCCCACCCAGTCTAATCCCACTCTCCCCCCTCCCTCCCTTTAATATCCCACCCAGTCTAATCCCACTCTCCCCCCTCACTCCCCACACCCTTTAATATCCCACCCCGTCTAATCCCACTCTCCCCCTCACACCCCACTCGCTTTAATATCCCACCCAGTCTAATCCCACTCTCACCCCTCACTCCCCATTCCCTTTAATATCCCACCCAGCCTAATCCCACTCTCCTCCCCCTTACTCCAAATCCCTTCAATATCCCACCCAGTCTAATCACACTCTCCCCCTCACTCCCCACTCCCTTTAATATCCCACCCCGTCTAATCCCACTCTCCCCCCTCACTCCCTTTAATATCCCACCCAGTCTAATCACACTCTCCCCCTCACTCCCCACTCCCTTTAATATCCCACCCAGTCTAATCCCACTCTCACCCCTCACTCCCCATTCCCTTTAATATCCCACCCAGCCTAATCCCACTCTCCCCCCCCTTACTCCAAATCCCTTCAATATCCCACCCAGTCTAATCACACTCTCCCCCTCACTCCCCACTCCCTTTAATATCCCACCCAGTCTAATCCCACTCTCCCCCCTCCCTCCCTTTAATATCCCACCCAGTCTAATCCCACTCTCCCCCCTCACTCCCTTTAATATCCCACCCAGTCTAATCCCACTCTCCCCCCTCACACCCCACTCCCTTTAATATCCCACCCAGTCTAATCCCACTCTCCCCCCTCACTCCCTTTAATATCCCACCCAGTCTAATCCCACTCTCCCCCCTCACACCCCACTCCCTTTAATATCCCACCCAGTCTAATCCCACTCTCCCCCCTCACACCCCACTCCCTTTAATATCCCACCCAGTCTAATCACACTCTCCCCCCTCACTCCCTTTAATATCCCACCCAGTCTAATCCCACTCTCCCCCTCACTCCCTTTAATATCCCACCCAGTCTAATCCCACTCTCCCCCCTCACTCCCCACTCCCTTTAATATCCCACCCAGTCTAATCCCACTCTCCCCCCTCACTCCCTTTAATATCCCACACAGTCTAATCCCACTCTCCCCCCTCCCTCCCTTTAATATCCCACCCAGTCTAATCCCACTCTCCCCCCTCACTCCCCGCTCCCTTTAATATCCCACCCAGTCTAATCCCACTCTCCCCCCTCACTCCCCGCTCCCTTTAATATCCCACCCAGTCTAATCCCACTCTCCCCCCTCACTCCCTTTAATATCCCACACAGTCTAATCGCACTCTCCCCCCTCACTCCCTTTAATATCCCACCCAGTCTAATCCCACTCTCCCCCCTCACTCCCCGCTCCCTTTAATATCCCACCCAGTCTAATCCCACTCTCCCCCCTCACTCCCCGCTCCCTTTAATATCCCACCCAGTCTAATCCCACTCTCCCCCCTCACTCCCCACTCCCTTTAATATCCCACCCAGTCTAATCCCACTCTCCCCCCTCACTCCCCACTCCCTTTAATATCCCACCCAGTCTAATCCCACTCTCCCCCCTCACTCCCCCCCCTTTAATATCCCACACAGTCTAATCCCACTCTCCCCCCTCCCTCCCTTTAATATCCCACCCAGTCTAATCCCACTCTCCCCCCTCACTCCCTTTAATATCCCACACAGTCTAATCCCACTCTCCCCCCTCCCTCCCTTTAATATCCCACCCAGTCTAATCCCACTCTCCCCCCTCACTCCCGTTAATATCCCACCCAGTCTAATCCCACTCTCCCCCCTCCCTCCCTTTAATATCCCACCCAGTCTAATCCCACTCTCCCCCCTCACTCCCCACTCCCTTTAATATCCCACCCAGTCTAATCACACTCTCCCCCCTCACTCCCGTTAATATCCCACCCAGTCTAATCCCACTCTCCCCCTCTCCCTCCCTTTAATATCCCACCCAGTCTAATCCCACTCTCCCCCCTCCCTCCCCACTCCCTTTAATATCCCACCCAGTCTAATCCCACTCTCCCCCCTCACTCCCCACTCCCTTTAATATCCCACCCAGTCTAATCCCACTCTCCCCCCTCACTCCCTTTAATATCTCACCCAGTCTAATCCCACTCTCCCCCCCACTCCCTTTAATATCCCACCCAGTCTAATCCCACTCTCCCCATCACTCCCCACTCCCTTTAATATCCCACCCAGTCTAATCCCACTCTCCCCCCTCACTCCCCACACCCTTTCATATCCCACTCCGTCTAATCCCACTCTCCCCCTCACTCCCCACTCCCTTTAATATCCCACCCAGTCTAATCCCACTCTCACCCCTCACTCCCCATTCCCTTTAATATCCCACCCAGCCTAATCCCACTCTCCTCCCCCTTACTCCAAATCCCTTCAATATCCCACCCAGTCTAATCACACTCTCCCCCTCACTCCCCACTCCCTTTAATATCCCACCCCGTCTAATCCCACTCTCCCCCCTCACTCCCTTTAATATCCCACCCAGTCTAATCACACTCTCCCCCTCACTCCCCACTCCCTTTAATATCCCACCCAGTCTAATCCCACTCTCCCCCCTCACTCCCTTTAATATCCCACCCAGTCTAATCCCACTCTCCCCCCTCACTCCCCACTCCCTTTAATATCCCACCCAGTCTAATCCCACTCTCCCCCCTCACTCCCCACTCCCTTTAATATCCCACACAGTCTAATCCCACTCTCCCCCCTCACTCCCTTTAATATCCCACCCAGTCTAATCCCACTCTCCCCCCTCACTCCCCACTCCCTTTAATATCCCACCCAGCCTAATCCCACTCTCCCCCCTCACTCCCTTTAATACCCCACCCAGTCTAATCCCACTCTCCCCCCTCACTCCCTTTAATACCCCACCCAGTCTAATCCCACTCTCCCCCCTCACTCCCTTTAATATCCCACCCAGTCTAATCCCACTCTCCCCCCCTCACTCCCTTTAATATCCCACCCAGTCTAATCCCACTCTCCCCCCTCCCTCCCTTTAATAGCCCACCCAGTCTAATCCCACTCTCCCCCCTCCCTCCCTTTAATATCCCACCCAGTCTAATCCCACTCTCCCCCCTCACGCCCCTTTAATATCCCACCCAGTCTAATCCCACTCTCCCCCCTCACTCCCTTTAATATCCCACCCAGTCTAATCCCACTCTCCCCCTCACTCCCTTTAATATCCCACCCAGTCTAATCCCACTCTCCCCCCTCACTCCCCCCCCTTTAATATCCCACACAGTCTAATCCCACTCTCCCCCCTCCCTCCCTTTAATATCCCACCCAGTCTAATCCCACTCTCCCCCCTCACTCCCTTTAATATCCCACACAGTCTAATCCCACTCTCCCCCCTCCCTCCCTTTAATATCCCACCCAGTCTAATCCCACTCTCCCCCCTCACTCCCGTTAATATCCCACCCAGTCTAATCCCACTCTCCCCCTCTCCCTCCCTTTAATATCCCACCCAGTCTAATCCCACTCTCCCCCCTCACTCCCCACTCCCTTTAATATCCCACCCAGTCTAATCCCACTCTCCCCCCTCACTCCCCACTCCCTTTAATATCCCACCCAGTCTAATCCCACTCTCCCCCCTCACTCCCTTTAATATCTCACCCAGTCTAATCCCACTCTCCCCCCCACTCCCTTTAATATCCCACCCAGTCTAATCCCACTCTCCCCATCACTCCCCACTCCCTTTAATATCCCACCCAGTCTAATCCCACTCTCCCCCCTCACTCCCCACACCCTTTCATATCCCACTCCGTCTAATCCCACTCTCCCCCTCACTCCCCACTCCCTTTAATATCCCACCCAGTCTAATCCCACTCTCACCCCTCACTCCCCATTCCCTTTAATATCCCACCCAGTCTAATCCCACTCTCCCCCCTCCCTCCCTTTAATATCCCACCCAGTCTAATCCCACTCTCCCCCCTCACGCCCCTTTAATATCCCACCCAGTCTAATCCCACTCTCCCCCCTCACTCCCTTTAATATCCCACCCAGTCTAATCCCACTCTCCCCCTCACTCCCTTTAATATCCCACCCAGTCTAATCCCACTCTCCCCCCTCCCTCCCTTTAATATCCCACCCAGTCTAATCCCACTCTCCCCCCTCACTCCCTTTAATATCCCACCCAGTCTAATCCCACTCTCCCCCCTCCCTCCCTTTAATATCCCACCCAGTCTAATCCCACTCTGCCCCCTCACTCCCCCCTCCCTTTAATATCCCACCCAGTCTAATCCCACTCTCCCCCCTCCCTCCCTTTAATATCCCACCCAGTCTAATCCCACTCTCCCCCCTCACTCCCTTTAATATCCCACCCAGTCTAATCCCACTCTCCCCCCTCCCTCCCTTTAATATCCCACCCAGTCTAATCCCACTCTACCCCTCACTCCCTTTAATATCCCACCCAGTCTAATCCCACTCTCCCCCTCACTCCCTTTAATATCCACCCAGTCTAATCCCACTCACCCCCCTCCCTCCCATTAATATCCCACCCAGTCTAATCCCACTCACCCCCCTCCCTCCCTTTAATATCCCACCCAGTCTAATCCCACTCTCCCCCCTCCCTCCCCACTCCCTTTAATATCCCACCCAGTCTAATCCCACTCTCCCCCCTCCCTCCCTTTAATATCCCACCCAGTCTAATCCCACTCTCCCCCCTCACTCCCCCCCCTTTAATATCCCACCCAGTCTAATCACACTCTCCCCCTCACTCCCCACTCCCTTTAATATCCCACCCAGTCTAATCCCACTCTCCCCCCTCACTCCCTTTAATATCCCACCCAGTCTAATCCCACTCTCCCCCCTCACTCCCCACGCCCTTTAATATCCCACACAGTCTAATCCCACTCTCCCCCCTCACTCCCCACTCCCTTTAATATCCCACCCAGTCTAATCCCACTCTCCCCCTCACTCCCCACTCCCTTTAATATCCCACACAGTCTAATCCCACTCTCCCCCCTCACTCCCCACTCCCTTTAATATCCCCACCCAGTCTAATCCCACTCTCCCCCCCTCACTCCCCACTCCCTTTAATATCCCACCCAGTCTAATCCCACTCTCCCCCCCCCCACTCCCTTTAATATCCCACCCAGTCTAATCCCACTCTCCCCCCTCCCTCCCTTTAATAACCCACCCAGTCTAATCCCACTCTCCCCCCTCACTCCCTTTAATATCCCACCCAGTCTAATCCCACTCTCCCCCCTCACTCCCCACTCCCTTTAATATCCCACCCAGTCTAATCCCACTCTCCCCCCTCCCTCCCTTTAATATCCCACCCAGTCTATCCCACTCTCCCCCCTCCCTCCCTTTAATATCCCACCCAGTCTAATCCCACTCTCCCCCCTCCCTCCCTTTAATATCCCACCCAGTCTAATCCCACTCTCCCCCCTCACTCCCTTTAATACCCCACCCAGTCTAATCCCACTCTCCCCCCTCCCTCCCTTTAATATCCCACCCAGTCTAATCCCACTCTCCCCCCTCCCTCCCTTTAATATCCCACCCAGTCTAATCCCACTCTCCCCCCTCACTCCCTTTAATATCCCACCCAGTCTAATCCCACTCTCCCCCCTCCCTCCCTTTAATATCCCACCCAGTCTAATCCCACTCTCCCCCCTCACTCCCTTTAATATCCCACCCAGTCTAATCCCACTCTCCCCCCTCACTCCCTTTAATATCCCACCCAGTCTAATCCCACTCTCCCCCCTCACTCCCTTTAATATCCCACCCAGTCTAATCCCACTCTCCCCCCTCACTCCCCACTCCCTTTAATATCCCACCCAGTCTAATCCCACTCTCCCCCCTCCCTCCCCACTCCCTTTAATATCCCACCCAGTCTAATCCCACTCTCCCCCCTCACTCCCTTTAATATCCCACCCAGTCTAATCCCACTCTCCCCCCTCACTCCCACTCCCTTTAATATCCCACCCAGTCTAATCCCACTCTCCCCCCCTCCCTCCCTTTAATATCCCACCCAGTCTAATCCCACTCTCCCCCCTCACGCCCCTTTCCCAATTGCCCTGAAGGATTGGGGAGTGAGGTAAATCCCCCTCCCCCTCTCACTATTGGGTTGGACGGCGAGCTCCACCAGAGAGATGGTCTTCTCTACAATCCTCCGCCAGCCTCCATCTGGGTCCTGGATCCATTCGCCGGCCTTGCAGAGGTAGAGGCCTGCGTCCTGAGGCTTGACGTGGTCGACCCTGAGGCGGTAGGAGTCACCCTTGACCTTCTCCAGGCCCACCTGGCCGCGGAGGAAGCGGGCCCAGTATGGCCCGGCTCCAGGGCTCTCCACCCTCAGCTCGGGCCCCACCCCGACGACGGTGTCCGGCTCCCCGGCCCCGCTCCGGTTGACCTGGAAGGCCAGCGAGAGGTGGGTGTGCGGCTCCGTGAGGCTCTCGGCCCGGCATCGCAGGCCCAGCCGCTCGCCCTCGCGCAGGGCCAGGGTCCCCCCCTCCCCCCTGGGCCGGGACAGGTGGAGGGTGTCCGGGAGGACT